>NW_015150836.1:266256-283920 GCF_000732505.1 Cyprinodon variegatus
CAGATATTAGGTTAATAGGTTTTTGTTATTTAAACAACAAAGCATTTTCTATACGCCTGTAGTTGGTGTTTATTTAATGTCAATAATATCTCACTATATCTTTTTAAATATTTTTATACAAAAACACAGTGAGCCATCAGTGAACTTCCCCAGTGACACCTATCTCCAGGCTTAGCCAGTTTCATGGGGGAAACCTGTACAATAAGTGTGATAAAAAAAGATTTGATTAAAGACAACTGTGATGGAAAATGGGCATATTTCTTTGTTAAAAGTCCACAGTTAACTAAAACTGAAAAAATATGAGATCTATGGGACAACATACAAGGAATATGTGACCATGTGTTAGCTGGGAAATTGAATTAAACAACAATAATATGGTAAAGTATTGTGTTGCTAGATTGCAGATATACCGTGACCTGGACTCCTGTTTGCACTACCTTTATGCAGTGAAGAGAATAACTGCAAAAAGCATTTACAATCACGGTCATTTACAGAAAACACGCTTTTTTTGTTTTTTGGAGAAATTATGTTAAATATGACTGATATCCTACTGAAGGGAGGTACTTTTTCCATGTGTTTCATTGCATCTAATGTGAAAAACTCACCAAAACAAGGTTTTTGCCAGACGGACAGGAGCTCAGCAGGTAGGAATAACTCTGTGTCACAAAAATAACCTTTAAAAATATATTTGCTGTTAAATATAGAATCTTAAATAAGTATTATAAAAACAGGAAATGAGTTACAAAGGCCAGTGGGATTTTCACTCAGGGTGATCCAAACGTCCGCCCTAACCCCTAAATCCCTCAATCACTACATAGAGCAGGGACTACATAGTGGACTTTATAGTGAACTCAGTTAACTGACTGTTCGGACAGATTATCACTACTTTTCGCTCCTCGTTTGACATGTGACTCCCTGTGCCTTCCCGCACAGTACATACGCCACCTTTGTTATTTACCGCCGCTACAACAAAACCTACGATGCTTTGCGAGGAGAGCTTTTGTAGAGCAATCTGGGATATATCTGCTTGTCTGGTGAACATGAATGATCATTACCTTTTAAGGTGCATTGTGGGAAATTTCGAATCCACTACTTTTTCACCCACTAGACATTTGGACACTCATCTAAAATGGCGGAACCCCTATATAGGCCCATATATATCCATTAGATTGGAAGTCTTTTTCTTTTTCCTGTTCTTCTTCTGCTGTGGTGCACTGCGTTTAGTTCACATCCTCTCTTCCAGGTTGTGCTTAGTATAGGAATGCATGGACCTTGATAAAATGGGCCAAGACCAACTGGGTAGCATTGACAGGTTAGCATCAACCAACACATGGTGTCTAAGAACCATGCTTCAGCTGGGAAATTGATCAAGACAACCCAGAACATCTCTACACAACTTTAGGCCATTTATAAAAAATGCAAGATTCTCATGTTTATTTTCAATAAAATTCTGATCGAGGACAAAATAAAAGTTTTCTAAAAGTAGAAGAAGCTGAAATAAAGGCTAACAATTCATCCAGAAGCACAGAGGGAGCCTGAACAGCACAGCCATGGAAACTTTTTCCATTTCGCCTTAAACCAGACCTCTGTTCACAAATGAGAGAAAAGCAAACAGTTACATTATTGATTGATGTACTCGCAAAACTTTAGCCTTTAAATGGATTCTGTCAGCATACTGTTTGTTTTTTGTTGGGCTTACATGCAGCCTGAAAGGCATTTTAATTGGCACCTTCACACAAGTCTAATATTAAACATCTGCTTTCTACAAAATTCTTTCATTTCCTTTGGCTTTCTTTAATCTCCTTTGTGGTTAAAACACAGATTTCTGAATTAATAAAAAGCTAGAATCTACAGGGCAGTATGTCAGACACAACACATATTAAAGTGCCCTTAATTATAACATTTATGCAAAAGGAAACTTGCTGTAGATTTCAACAATACAATCCTCTGCATTGACTGGTAATTAGTAAGTAGAAAGGAAAGTGAATTTATTGAACTGTAAACTAATAGTTGGCTGCTCTAAAGGACATGATGGCAACAAATAAAAAAAATCTATTTGAACTTTAAGCCAGTTGTGGCATATCTTTATTCTGAGTGCTCAACATTTGTTTTCCTTTTCTTTCCACAAACAAGCCACAACTCAATCATTGGGAGTGGAGGCCTAGTGGTTAGGGCATAGGCAGTGGCAGTCTGTGGGAGTGAGGCTTGGACTCAGAACCTCGGGATTCCAAGCCCCACTCCCACAGACTGCCACTCTGGGTCCCTATGCAAAAACAACCCTTAACCCCTACCCTGCCCCCCGGTAGCTGCACAATGACAGCCCACTGCTTCCCAAGGGGATGGGTTAAATGCAGAGAATTCATTTTGTTGCTCTGCACTTGTGACAGTTTAATGACAATAAATGAAAAAAAATCATGTTTGCCCACGTTCGCTGGTAAAGAGGGATTTCTGCATCTCCACCATCAGTTTCAGCCAAGTCCTGAAAGAGCAAATCTTACTTAAGCCGGGCGTACACAGTACAATTTTTTTCAGACATTGCACACAGCTGCAGCTCACACTGTACGATGAAGGTGGCTACTACTAGGACTATAATATACATAGTCCTCTGTGCAAAATAATGCAAAATAAATAAAATGCCTTGCCTTATCTTTGGTAGTTTGACTGGGTTAAATTGCAACCCCCCTTAACGAAGTGTTTTCCTCAATCACCTAGCATCCATGCATGGTCTCATTATACCAGGGGATCTCACATTGGTTATATACGATTGTCTCAATGACACATAAATGTACAAGAAAAAAAAAACTTTAGCTGTCTTTTTATTACTGCCTTATCATGCCATGTCATCTAATATCTCACATTTTTAAAGCCTCTGCATGTCATCCAACACTGTTAGTCATTTTTTTTTTTCAGGAATGGATCATAATAGTATTTAGGGAGATACGCCAACGTAGCTACAAGTTTTCCTGGGTGTGTGGTGCGGAAATTTCAGGCAGGGCGGCAGTAGAACAAAAAGGTTTTGATGCTAAAATGGGTCAAGCATTCATATCAAAAAGCAGCAGCTCACTCATTTCAAGTGGGCAATGGTTCTTGCACCCTACGTGTGATGGCGCTTCCTAGAACTCAGCATATATTCGCTGTAATTTGGAGGTGTATGAATCCTTATTGAAAATTACACAGGCAATCCTAGGTAAGGTTGAAATAATTTTGTGACCTTGTTTGTTTTTATCTATGGTTTTATACAATCATTATGTCTCGCTGCTTATTTCTCAGGATTTTGTCTTAGTTTTGATTCCATATTTACTGTGAACAGCATCCCCCTTTGGTACAGCGCTTTAAGTGTTTGTTTTTAAGCATCAAACGTAGCTATAACTCCTTAAGAAAGGGCGTCCTGTGTTGAAACTCTGCCAAGTCAATGTGCCAGCAGCTGAAAGGAGTCAGTTTACCGAGTCAAAGGCGATATGTGTCCTGAAATATCTAAAAATATATGAACAAAAGATTTAGATATAAATTTACCCTTGATAAATTCTTAAATAGTTTATTTTTTTAGGCTTTAAATACTTTTGAATGACTCCCTCATTAAAAATGTGTTATATAACCTCTGCCTTTTCTTCTTCTTCTTTTACCTCCTGCAGCTAAAATAACGCAGATGTTATATACCACAAAGAATGCATCATCCTAGTTTTGCATCCTCTATCAGACTTTGAAATGCACTCTGGAAAGATTCCCACAGAGCCCAGCCAGCGTCGACGGCTTAAAAAAACCCCAGAGCTGTTGGAAATCCGTGTTCAAACTTCACCAAACTGTGCGCTCAGTTTTGCAATCTATGCTCACTGATTCCTCAACTGGTTTCAGTTTCTGCAGTCCTTGTGCAGTTTGATAAACTGAACTGTAATCTCTACCTGCAGATTACTCAGTGACATCTTTAATTTTTTATCTCAAAGTAACATAGATAAAGTCATAGTACAAGCTGTGATTTTTTTCATAGCAGTTTCTCTGTCTATATATGACAACAGATTGAATTTATAGCAGGTATGGGCTATATATCTTAGATCTCAACAAATGTCATTGATCTGAGCACACAGATGTAATGCACGACTATCTGACCCAAGATTCAACCAGGACAGGTCAGTGACTAGCTTTATTGAAGAAAAACCAGGGGAAGCATTTAATGTGCAGGACACGCTGCTGGTGCTTGGACAGGAACCCCTGGAGGAAGGCTTACAGACAGGCAATCTTGGAAAAACTGGGTAAAGTCAAGAGACAGATCTGATCAAGTTTCCATACAGGCAAAAAGAGGCAAAACAGGGACAGGAAGGCACGGTAACAGAAAGCAGATCAGGTTGGACAACAGACAGGCAGACAGGACTGCAAAAAGAATGGCTGGAAGGTTTTCACAGGTGGGTTCCAGACGATCTGGCACTGCTAGCTGATCTGAATGGGGCTTATAAGCAGGTGGAAACAGGTGAAGCCAGTTTAGAGTTGATTGCAGGTGAGGTGAAGCTGAGCAGGAGTGCGGAGTGAACAAATAGGCCAGCCCCAGTGCAACCATTATTACCGTACAAGAAATTACAAAATCCAGAGCATAGTTTAAAACTGGCTTAAATCTCACTGTTTATACGTCAAAAGAGACACATTGTTCAACTTCCTGTCAGTGCACCCGGTGCATTCCAATTCATTGAGTATATTTCAGATTTAACATTATCTGTTAGTGGTATTATAGGATATCTTTAACCAGCAACAATGCATAGAACCCCATGGAGAAATGTTTACATTTGTATTTCACAGATGGTTCCCCCATTTGCCCTCCCAAAGATTTTAACAATCAGAACTTATTAAAATAGAACTAAAACAGGTTCACACTTGATCGGTTTTACCAGTCCTAAGAAAAACATAAAACTCAAACTTGAAGAGTTTTGAATTGCTCTGTTTTTCATAAGTTTTCAGGCTCCGACTTGATGAAGTCAAAAATGATGAAGAGGGAAAGGAGACATAAATGGGAAAAAGTTCAAACACATGAGCCCACACCCTCAAACACACACTGCATCCTTTCAGAACATCTGTCTGAGTCACATCTGGCAGATTCGGGTTCATTCAACGTTGACACTAACACGTTTTCTTCCACACAACACATTCTGATAAAGTCTGCTTGCTTAATGGTGAAGGCTAAATGCTGCTTTATGCTCCAGCAGAGCCAGAGTTGGTCCTGTCTACCTTCTAGCTGCATATAAACCTCTTCAGTAAGTTTTATAGTGTCCAAACAATCCTTACTGATGTCAGATACAGGAGGAGATCATCAATGATAAGATGTTAGAACTCTGTGTTTGAGAAAACCTGCATGGAATTGTTTTTATAGAGGAAGTCGATCGTTGGGGGTCTATGGAGACAGAGCTTGGAACATTTTCCAATGGAATACCAGAACACAGTTTATACCATTGAGAAGATCTGAAGTAACACAAAATAGAATAAAAGCTTGAGTAAACCAAGCACATATGCTGCAATCATTCATTAATGTCACTCTCTGCACTTTTGGCCAATGGCAAAACCCACCAGAGCAAAAACCCCAAACCAAATGACCCCAAAAGAGCTGCTAATTCATCACAACATGACCGAACCTCTGCAGAATACAACTAATGAGCCAATTCCATCACTCTTACCCAGAATACTTTGCTTTAGACCTTCGGGGCTCCTCAGTTACCACTTAATTATCTCATTACTTAAATTTCTCTAATTTCCTCAGCATTAGGAGAATAGTTATAGATTTTTTAGTGCAAAACACGAATAGAAGTGGAAAAAAAAAGTTAAGAAAAGTTCAGATTTAGATTGTTGGTAAGGTCAGACTGCAACTTCTAGTCAGAATGATAACATGGAGCTATCTATCCCTACCTTTATCCTTCTCATTGCAAAGCCAAACTATCTCCAAACATTAGCTTTCTGCATGGGGAACATACATTTATGTGATGTAATGAAAGACTTTTAAAAAATACACAATTAGAATAAATCATAAAGGGGATTCAGATTTATTTCTATTTGTCATGCATCTCTGAGGTTTATTACTAATTGTAGAGCCTTGACACACCATTGTGAGCTGTACTCCTGTGTGGGATGACCTTGTTTTTCCATCCGGAGGCTGAAACCCTGGTACATTTTTATCTAGAAGGTCGTGCTCGGTCTGCTGCACTCCCACATCTGTAATTTGATCACACAGAGAAGTGTTGACTCTTATTCTTTGTGTTTAAATTATAATGTATTGCTCTCTTTTCCATTTGCCTGCTCAGAGCTGGGGAAAAAAAAAAAAAAAAAACTTTTGTTCACTCTGCTCCATCTCCACAGAAAAAAACTTAAAAGACTGAAAACTGACTGATTTTATTACACTGAACACTTTTAAGTTCAGACTAAGAGCAACAGAGAAAACCTCCTTAAACTGTAATTGTTTATAAATGTATGTTAATTGTAATGTACAGTAAGTTTTGGTGCCATTCTTGGCCAGGGCTTTCCTTAAAAGGAGGATCTTAGTCTCAATGGGGAAATCCTGGTTAAATAACAAATAAAAATGATATAAATATTCCAAAATATTAAACAGGAAAAAAAGCAGCTTCTAAAGAGATCAAAAGGTACATGCTCGTTAAAAAAGTCTACTTGACAATAATGTAATTGTGGATATTCTTCCATCTTTTCCTTTGTGTTAGTATTTATTTATATAAAGGTCTTCACACAATACATTATAATTTCATTTTATTTTTGTGGTGTTTTTTTTTGGCATTAGGTTGTTTAGGGTGATAAGGGTGCACACATTTAGTAAACACCTTTTGTTTATTTGAATTAACTACTTTTCTTTGCTGAGTTTGAAGGACTGGCTGAGCGGAGAGGACTGGTTGAAAGGCAAACCAGGAAGTGGGACGTACCATCAGGCTGCTGGAAGCAGGGGACTGGATGTTAGAGTCTGCTTCTCTCTCTCCACTTATGGCATAACTGTTAAAACATTTTTTGGTGTTATGTTGTTTTCTTTTGATAGTTGTGTTGTAGTCATAAGGTGTTAGTTGAATTAGTTATTTATGTTTATGCATTGTTTGTCTTTGTCTCATCTCCCACCCCTCCTTGTTGTGGTAGGCTAGCCTTTGTGTATAAATTCCCCTGTGTTCATTGGGGGAGGTCAGTTTTTTTTGGTTTGTTATCCTGAGTTAGGGATGCCTTAGTTGATTTCCTTTGGGCACATTTTGGTATATTTTTTTTTAGATTTGATGTAAGTCTTTCTGTGAAGATTTTTTTGGAAATAAATAGAACATACTTTTTAATATGCCTTTGTCTTTGTGCCTTACTGGACGGACCACCACAGTAATGAAAAGATATAAACTAATGAAAAAGTAGATGAGCCCCCACTGGTTTTCATACATCCATCCATTTTCTGTCTCACCTATCACAAGCAGGGGTGCTGTGAGGGGTGCTGCTGCCTATCTCTAGTTGTCTATGGGCGAGAGGCGGGGTCCACCCTGGACAGGTCACCAGTCCATCGCAGGGCAACACAAAGATAAAACAGGACAAACAACCATTCATACACACTCAGACCTAAGGAGAATTTAAAGAAGCCAATTAACCTAACAGTCATGTTTCTGGACTGTGGGAGGAAGCCAGAGTACCCGGAGAGAAGCCACGCATGCTCAGGGAGAACATGCAAATGTCAAGCAGAAAGACCGTGAGCCAGGAATCGAATCCAGAACCTTCTTTCTGCAACGCAGCAGTGCTACCCACTTCTCCATTCCTCCATTCAGCCACCCCACAGGTTTTAATTGAACTTACTTTAACTGATATTTAAAGTACTTCTAGGGATGTTTTTACTCTTGTTTTTTATTATAAAATAATTTAAGGATGACTTTCATGAATATCTTTAGATTCAAATGGAAACTATCAGCATTTCCATTAACATGTATCCTAATCAGTTGATTTGAAGAATTTCGATGACATGTCGCTCTGTTCTTATATGTTCAGCCCTCTGAGGGTCAGACCTCAGGTGGATCTGATTCATCATCATCAATGCTGAACTCTTTAATAGCTCCGACATCCTGGAGGTAAATAGAGCAAACTCACCAGCAGCCTCAGGTGCTCGGTCTTTAACTCTCGATCCTCATAGAGCTCCTACTCATCGACAGCCTGCAGAAAGAGAAACGTAAAGGCAGCCTTTAATTCTGATGTTGTTTCCAGGGTGATTCCACTTGAGAAATGAAAACCAAAAAGCATTCAAAGTGAGGCACGCCACAGTGGTCGGCATATTCAGCAGGAGTTCAAGGACATGGCTGCGTTGACTGGAGCCAAAGGGGGAGGCGGGGTGCTGGAAGGGATATGGGTCAATGATCAGCTCCAATTTGTTTATAAGTCAGTTAATTAGATGCGCCATCGTCCGCTGAGAGGGATCATGGATAAAAACCACAAACATTACAAACACACAGATGTGCCTCAGGAAAAAAACAGTGTGGAGTAATTTGCAGCTGAGAGTCCAATGGTAACAGATGGTGGGCTGCAGAGAAGCAGGAGGAGAGAGGAGCCGTAACACTGAGGCTGACTTAATCTGCAGATTAACCCAGGATCCACAGACATGTTTCAATCTTCATGCTTATTCTCTGATCATCATCCAGAAGATATTTTTATGGGGTTTGGTTATTCCTCTTTTCCTTTTTGGTTATTTATTTCTTATGTTTTGTTTTTTATTTCCTTTTTCTGTATGTTGGTTACCTCTGATCATCTTTAGCTTCATTTTGTTGGATCTTTTGTGACCTCCATATTTGTTTTTAGTCAACTTCCCTTAGTTTTTCTCCTCAGGTTCTTTCCCAATTATTTATATTCTCTTGTTTTTTAATTCACATAGAGGTGCATCCAGAACAATATGAATATTTAAAAAGATTGGATGTTTTTACCTTCTCATTTCTGAAAGATAAACATCATATATTGTATATATTCATAACACATACAGTGAAATGCTTCAGGTTTTAATTTGTGCTGATTATTTGATGACCATGACTTATAATGAATAAAAAAAAAACAACAACAGTGACATCCCAATCAGCTGATTAACTTAAAAACACTGCATATGGTTCCTGAGAATTTCTCCCAGTCGGGTTTAGTGACTGACATCATGGGGAAGACTGCTGACTGGACAGACGTCCAGGAGACAGTCTGACTTCCTTCACAAGGAGTGGAAGCTGGAATAGATCATTGCTAAAGAAGCTGGTGGTTCATAACTAAGAATAACTGTAGAACATTAAGTACAAGGAGAACTGTTGTAGGAAAATAAATGTATCTGCAACAGAGTTAAGCAGGGCATACTGTACACTGGAAGATTTTTTGTACTTTTCGGGCCGACTTTCCAGTCGTGCAACAATTTTTCTGTCGGGCCGACTTTCAGCCTGATCGTGCATCGTGTAGTGTACAGGGGGTAACGAGGGGCGATCAGCAACTCATGACCACCTCCCGATATATGTGAACGCAGCAGGCAATTCTAAATTTATAAGATATATATATATTTCAGTCATCATTCTATTATTGTGCTATTGCTATTGTGCTCAGCATTGCAAAATAAATGTAGAAATTTGTCTCCTCATTAATCTTCTATGTCTGTTTAAAAGGCAGTAGGGTCCACTTGCAGATTATGTGATGCAAAATAAAGTTTTTCCATTACAGTTTATGTTTTAATTTATATAATATGTGATTTAAACAATATTTTTTGCCACCCAAACGAAGTGTAAAAACTTTTTATTGAAAAACTTGTTTTTATTGCAGTGTTCTCATTTAGCGTATTTATTTTCATAATTACAATTTGATTGTTAATGGAAACGTAACCATAGTCAACATAAAAAAAATAACTGTATAATGTTTGTGATAAGCACACGGGCCAGACCAGAACCTCCTAGAGAATCTATGGAGTATTGTCAGAATAATGACTATAATTTAAGTAACCTGGGCCTCCATTGGACCTCAGCAGAACCACAGCCTGATCTCAATGCTGCGCTGCACTGAAGCAGGAATTAATTCAACAGGAGCCCAAACAGAGTACTGTTCATAAAAATAAATATACCTTTTAAATTAAAATATTAGCATTTTTAAAGATGCTCATTTGGGTTTGTATTATCTGGAAGACACTGTATTTCACTGTATTTCATTAAATCCACACACTCCCTCTAATCAGAGAGTTCCAGAGCGCCTTAATGAGGGAGTAAGAGGAGGCTGAGTGCAGATTCACTAGCAGCATTTTCCCATTTGATCTGATCCAGCTATGTATATTAATTTGGCAGAAAAATGCTACAAGACAGATCACAAAAATGTTCTGCCATGGGGCCAAAGAGATCTGTATCTTTTTATGAGGTGGAGGAGTTTAAAAAATGCTCTTGATACCCTTTCAGCAGAGATAAAAACAATTGCGAAAGACAATTATGATAAACACAGAAAAAGATTAAGAAATTAGTTCCAGGGTGCAATCTGGAACAGAATTCCTGAAAGAACAAGATGCAGGCAGGCTTAGATCATATGCCAGGGTGACGGCCAAAACGCCGAGGGTGGAGCTGAGGACACTGACACCGAAAGCCAGTCACTGCAGCAACAAGGATATGAGTTTGGACAGTAAAGGAATCACTGCTGTCAACAATGATGTCCAAGCCTGCCACATACTGTCCGGTAAAAATAAAAACATGCTGCAGACAATTGTCCTTCATTTTACAACCAGGAGAAAACCTAAAGGCACGGACATGTAAATCAATGAACATCTAAGAACAATGCAGACATTGCTATTAAAATGTGTGCGTTGAAAAAACTTAAACAGATAGAAGAAATTTGCACATCAAACTGTTTGATTAACATAAAACTGTATAGATCAACACCAGAGGAAGCAAAGGTACACGTCATGCATGACTATTTCCTCCTGAGCAATGAAAATCTGTTTTTGTTGGTTCTTGGTGCAGTATATGCTTTGCACGGACTGCTGCATTAGCCCAGGGTGGCCTGGAAATGTTTGGTCCGTAGATGCAAAAAGTAAAACAAAATGCTGACTCATCATTTTGCAAGAAAATTGTTTTATAAATTCTGCATGAGCGAAAAGCTGAGGTATTAAACGATGAGCAGAATAACTGAAGGACTTCAACTTTATGATGTTATCAACAACAGAGATACATGTTGTTTGCCTACCAGTTTACATGCAAAACATTCAAAATATAGCTGCACTAATACAAGGTTTAAGCCTTCTTGGAAACAATCCCAAAAGCTTTGCTCTTCTAACCTTTGAAGGTTATTTGATCCTTTTCAGCCTCAATGCTGGAGCTCAGTCTAATGAAACACATTCTAGATCTCTCTGGAGGCTGGGTTTGCAATTATGAGCATCACAATTTAGCCTCAATTTACTTTTCAGAGAATCTGTCGAGGAATATTGATTTCCAGTCATGTGGTTTGGCTTCGTAATTGTTGATAATATTAGCAGAAGTAAAAGAAAGCATCTTTTACTCATGACAAAGTGCTTTGCTGCCCTCAGGGGCATCTGGTAATGTGTTCAATGAGAGCTAAACCTTTGTGACAGACTCTAATCAACATTAGATTTCCTTTCTAACCTCCTCATTCGTCTCTCTTCTGATGTAAAGGTCTCAGCTAAAGGTTGACAGCAGCACATTATTTACAGAGACATTCGTCAACTAAAAAGATGAAGCTGAACTCTGGAAACTCTAATGACTGTGGACTTTCACACTTTTATTACTCTAGTGGGCAACATAAAGCACTTCTCATTACCGTTACTACAATGACCTCAGTCTCCTCTTTATCTTCACAAAACACATCTCCACATCTTCCACACTTGGAAAATGTGCTAATTTTAAAGTTTTTGTTATATGAACTATGGCAAATGGAATATAAAGCATCAGTTAATAGAATGGAATAGAATAACCAATAACCCTTATTGCCTCACAGTTGGAGCAAGTAGGAGAAAATTTACTAAAAAAAAGAAAATTACTTAATGTAAATCTAAAAGATTTGCATAAAAACCGCAACAAACTATTTACAAGTAAATAGAAACTATTGCACATTCAGGAAAGAAATTGAATGTAAATTCAGCTTGTTGGGAGCAGTGGGAGCTATATCAGCTACTGGGAGGAAGGATCTGCAATAATTCTTTTGCACATAGGAAGTGACAGTATATCATGGAGGAGCTCTCCATGCATGGAGCTGTTGCATGCATAGTTTCTGCAATAAATGTTATTTTTGCTATGTAGGACATGATGTGGGAGCACTGCTCAATATTACATCTTATTCTATCAGATAACTTAAAAGGAGATGCTTACATTTTGTTTTGTAAAAATAGTGCAATAAAATGTAGGGCCTAATCTTTCAAAGACAAAGATGCAATGATAGACGATGGAGAAAAGGTCTGTCTGCATCTGTACATATTTGGGCAGTATATTATCCGGGAAAAAGATGTCTGGACTGGACAGATTTAAAAGACACAAACACTAATAAACCACAACAAAAAAACACCATGAAGGAGCTTAATTATTGTGGCAATCTGTAATGAAGTGAAATGTCCATTTAATTATATTAAATAAAAAATATATTTGTTTCAAACTGAGTTTGTGTTTTAAACCATTAACTTCACTTTACCTAGAATTAAAAATCCCCTCACATGGAAACAAACAACCAAAGCAATTAGTTGCCAAATAAAAATGTACTTCAAGTAAAAAGTAATAGAGGCAAATCACCACGTTATCACTGACCTGAACCTGATGTCATGGGCTGACTTTTAAAAAAATGCTGCAACACCATGAGTAAGGTTGTTATTATAATTATACTAAATGTTTCAGAAGAGAAATGTGAATAAAGAAGCAATGTGGTTTTCTCAGATGTTGAAAGGAGACAATTTTATAAACTCACAGACGAATCAGGTCCTTAGGCTTGTTAACAATCAATAATGGGATAAGGTCTCTCTGGCTCATTGCTGCATAATGAGCTTTAAATCCTGTCTCTGTGGTCAATAAATCAGGTTGGACCAAAGGGAAATATCAGATCAAACCAAAGCATTCTATTTCTACTATTATTTTGAATTTGTTAATCATATTTACTTTGTGGAAAATTGCATATTTTTACTTAATTCAAATGAAAAAGATTAGAATTAGAGCTGAAAGAGAGAAATGAATAAATGTATCTACTGTACAACAACAAGTTAAGAGTATTATTTATTGTTGGCTCAAAGTAAAAAAACATTTTCATTGTGCCTCAGGAGCTGATGGAGGCAAATCCAACTGGTTAAAGGTTAATCTCGCCATAAATCAGACTGCAGCTTCTTGTTCCTTTTTTTTTTTCTTTTTTTGTTTGTTTATAGCACTTTAGGACAAAGTACCTTATAAATGATGTTAATCGCTACTATCGATTTTAATTTTTTTTTTTACATTTCTTATGATAATGACTTCTTACTCTATTGAAGATTCTCATCTTTCTACTACAGCCACTCTCAAACAATCAGGAGCCTTTGTAATTTACTCATTTATAGAGAGTGGAACTGAACTGGTTTGCACCTTTTATCTTTCAGGATTACCTACAACACAGCTTTTTTTTTTTTACACTTTAACATTTATTTTGTCAGGACTCCATCCAGTCTGTGTGTTTGTCTTTTTGTGTTGTTCTCCCTTCCACCAGCAGGAGGCGCCTGGTCCGGGTCCGCCTCCTCACACACCTGCTGATGGTTTCCTCGTTAGCGGGGTGCTCTTGAGCTGCTGATTGCCACTACCTCGACGCCAGAGTGTTTGCCAGTTTTTGGTACTCTAGCCAAGCTGAGTTTTCGCTGAGTAAGACTGAGCTCTTGTCTACCTGAGTTTTAACTTTGTTTTTTGTCTTTGCCTCTCGGCAGGAAGTCATCCTGCAAACTGGACCTTTTCGGACCTTCGCTCCCTGGAGGAATGAACTGAGCCTTAAACTGAGCCGGGGATTCAAACAGGAGGTTTGGATCCAATCTCTTTGAAATTACTCTCTGAGCAAGGGAATCATCTACACTACGCCCCGTTTAAGTACAACAGGAAATCTGAGTGGCAATCAGCATCTCCTTTCTCCTACACCGTCCGTGTTCTGGGTAAACCCTGTTCCGCCCTCCTCCGAACCAGACAAACTCAGGAAAACAATACACAGATTGGAGTCAAATATCCTTCACTTCTCTGGAAACGTGAGTCAACAACCAGATCCTCTTCTTCAAATCAACGAATGAAATTTCCCACTGAGCCTGAATTAATAGTCTGTCTTCCCCTCACCTACCAGTTCCGGCTGAGCAAAGTTCTGAGCAACACAGCACCGTGCTTAATATCTTCAATAAAACCTGTTAAAGTTGTCATCTGTGTCTCTCTGAATTGGTTTCACTGCAAGTAGGTCTGAGCTTTACATTAAATCATGACATATTTTTTGGTTTCTTAAAAGATCAGAGCCAAAGAAGCGAGCAGCTGGGAATTTAGATCAATCTACCTAGGTCAGCAAAGGCAGCTGGCAATTGCTTGCATCTAAGCCTTTCTGGTGCCACAACCAAGGCAGCATATATTAACAGAAAAAAACAAAACAAAACAAAAAGACCCATTGATAAGACCAATTAGATTAATTTCTCTGCAGCTGTTTAACTTTCAAAACTGATGCATTTTTTTCCATTTTTTAATTTGCCATCTGACTGATCAGAGGTAACTGGTTATTCCCGTTAAAAAAGAAAAATACTGCTACACTGTGACAATGATGCGACGCATCATTTGAGTAATGATCTTAATTATATATCAAATAAAAGAAGGAAAAAGCACAAAAAAACAAATAATAACGATTAAAATAAGGAAAACTTTTGTCATATAAAAATCCCCATTTATCCTGCAGCCTCTTCCTACGTGTAAATAAATAAAAGTCAAACAGCCGAAGAAAACTGCAGATGGAGATAAAATTGCATCATATTAACTGGATTCACCCTATAAATTGCAAAGAGTTCACATTTGGTGTGTTTGAAGCGACAGGTTGGAATAATAAAGCTCTGAAAGCTATAAAGTCTCAGTTTGCACACACAGGAGAGCTCTTGAGTGAATTTATTCGACAAGCGCCGAGTTGCAGGGTGAAGTGAAAATGCCAAACATGTTCCTCTCTGCTGCAGAGAGGATGTGAACCCCCAACTTTGATGATTCTTTTTTATCTATTTCATCAACTCAGTGTGACCCTGATTTGACCTACAGGTGGAAAAGGCAGCGAGGATCCACTTCTGTTGACATCGAGTGATGACAATAACACAGAGCGTGGAACTGCAGCAGCTGCATTTAATTTAAATACGCCTCCACAGCAGACACATTTATCCACATGAGAAACACATCGGTTTGTGAGAAGAACACTCAGCCGACACTCCTTGTGTTATTAAAGCTGGAAAGAATAGGTGAAGATCGCAGCTACAGATGGACTGATAGGTTTTAAAATGCATTCACAGTGAAAATACTTTCTGCTATTTTGGTGAATGACTTTATGGAGTCCAAGGCAATTTTAAATGTATGGCACAGTTCAGTACAAGGACAAAGTGCTTTACATGAATTAGACAGTAAAATAGAAAAAAAAAAAAATAAGAGCTGAGTAAATGCAAATGAAAATCAAAACAGAATAAAAGCAAGTAGTAAAAATAATAAAACAGTTTGATCACAACCTTAAACTAATGATATCTCAGTTAACAGTTTAACTTTAACAGTCAAAGGCAGCTCTAAGCAAATGGGTTTTTAGCTGTAACTTCAAAGAACTCCGGCTTTCAGCACTTTTCCAGTCTTCTGGAGTTTGTTCCAGATCAGTGCAGCATAGGAACTAAATGCTGCTTCTTCATGTTGGGTTCTAGTTCTGGGTGAACAGAGTAGGCTGGAACCAAAATACCCGAGTGGTCTGGGATGTTGATACCCTGAAAACAAATATGTTACTTATTGAGGTGCTGATCCATTCAGTGATTTATAGAGTAACATAAGGATTTTAAAGTCTATTCTGTGAGCTACAAAGATCTAGTGGAAGGACTTCAGAACCGGGATAATGTGCTCTACTTTCTTAATCCTAGTGAGAACGCAGGCAGCAGCATTTTGGATCAGCTGCAGCTGCCTGATAGACACTGCAGTGATACATTCTACCAAAGATAAATGCATGAATGAGTTTTTAGATCCTGCTTGGACAGTAGTCCTTTATTCCGGGAGATGTTTTTTCAGGTGATAAAAGGCTGAATTAGTAACTGCCTTTATGTGCCTCTGAAGGTTCAGCTCTGAGTCCATCATGGCACCAAGATTTCAGCCATAATCAGTGGTTTCTGGCTGTAGTAGCTAAAGCTGTGAGCTATCTCTGGATCTCTCCTCTTTTAGTCTGAAAATTATTACCTCAGTTTTGTTGGAGAAAATTATGCCTCATCCACCTAGTGATCTGTTCTAAGCATCTAGCCAGTGCTCTGATGAGTTCATAGTCACCTGGTGACACTGTGATGTAAAGCTGGGTATCATCTGCATAGTTATGGTAACTGATCTGGTTGTTTTCTCTAATTTTGAGCCAAGAGAATCTTGTAGATGTTGAATAGGAGGGGCTCCAGAATGGAGCTTGAGATTTTTCTGATCTCTGATTTAAAGTTCGCAATTCATAGAAGTCCCTATCCTTCAGGTAGGATTTAAACCAGTCCAGCGCTGTACCAGAAAGGCAGACGCAGATAAAGTGATCAACAGTATCAAACGATGCACTGAGATCTTATAATACCAGCACTATGGTTCTTCCACCGTCTGAATTTATACAGATGTCATTGAACACCTTAATCAGGGCAGACTCTGTACTGTGGTTGGCATGGAAACCTGACTGGAAGAAATCACTGCAGTCGGTAATTTTTAAGGAAAAAATATTGTTAAGAAAATAAAAAGATTTAACTGTTTTTGACTGATAACTGATAACAAAACTTTTTCAATAATCTTATTGATGAAGGGGAGGTTTGAGATGGGCCTGTAGATCTGAGGGACCAATTTGTCCAAGTTTCTGTTTTTCAACAATGGTTTAAAATTGCTGTTTTTAACACTCAGGGTGAAAACACCGGACTGTTACGATTTGAATCAACTCTGACTCTAAAACAGAAAAAAAAAACCTTCTAAACCTGAGGGTAAAATATTTAGAGAGCAGGAAGAGGAGAATAACTGCTCAACAGTTACCTAAAAATACTGTGCAGTTTATTTGGTAAAATTTTGGCATTTTAACAGAGTCTATTCTAACTGGAGACAGTACTGGTACTGGGGTTGGCATTAATGTGCAGACTGATTTCCTTATACCTTGTGTTTTCTCAGTTTTCATCAGCCATCGGCCAGAGATAGGAGGGTTTGATAACCTGTCAACTGTGGCAAATATGTCACAAGCATTGCTAATGTTTTTGTTAATAATCTGAGAAAAGAAGAATTATCTAATTATCTTGATATCTTAATTGTAAAATTAGACCTGTGTTTCTCCTTATATGTCATAGTGAACCTGGATTCCATTATTTCGTCACCTTCGTTCGGCTTTTCAGCACTCCTTTTTTTTCATTTCTCACTGATGGAGCATTTCTTCATGTAGATGTCATCTTCCCAAAGACAACTGAACCAGCTGATCTGATGAGTAATGGGATTAAGTGGAAGCAGAATGATGAACCTGGGCAGAGATGGCAAAAGTACT
>NW_015150836.1:285492-288026 GCF_000732505.1 Cyprinodon variegatus
AAATGAAGATAATAACAGAATAAAAGCAAGTAATAAAAATAATAAAACAGTTTGATCACAACCTTAAACTAATGATACCTCAGTTAACAGTTTAACTTCAACAGTCAAAGGCAGCTCTAAGCAAATGGGTTTTTAGCTGTAACTTCAAAGAACTCCGGCTTTCAGCACTTTTCCAGTCTTCTGGAGTTTGTTCCAGATCAGTGCAGCATAGGAAGTAAATGCGGCTTCTTCATGTTTGGTTGTAGTTCTGGGTGAACAGAGTAGGCTGGAACCAAAATACCCGAGTGGTCTGGGATGTTGACAAACTGAAAACAAATCTGTTACTTATTGAGGTGCTGATCCATTCAGTGATTTATAGAGTAACATAAGGATTTTAAAGTTTATTCTCTGAGCTACAGAGATCCAGTGGAAGGACTTCAGAACCGGGATAATGTGCTCTACTTTCTTAATTCTAGTGAGAACGCAGGCAGCAGCATTTTGGATCAGCTGCAGCTGCCTGATAGACACTGCAGTGATACATTCTACCAAAGATAAATGCATGAATGAGTTTTTAGATCCTGCTTGGACAGTAGTCCTTTATTCCGGGAGATGTTTTTTCAGGTGATAAAAGGCTGACTTAGTAACTGCCTTTATGTATCTCTGAAGGTTCAGCTCTGAGTCCATCATGGCACCAAGATTTCAGCCATAATCAGTGGTTTCTGGCTGTAGTAGCTAAAGCTGTGAGCTTACCAGCCCACCGAGAAGGATTACAAACAAGAAATAAAGAAATAAAAAGAGAACAAGAACAAAAAACTAAAAAGGAAACACAACAATGAAAAAACTTCAATTCAAATTAACATATTAGGAGAGAGGATTGTTGAGGAGATTTAATCAAGTTTAATCAGATCTTTTAAGTTTTACACAGTCAACCCAAATCTGCCACCACTGACAGAATTGTTCAGTCTTATGATTGAGAGAGGCTGTTATTTTTTCCTCTTTATATATGTTAACTGTTATCTTGATCCAATCGTCTAAAGTTGGTGTGTCCTGTGATAACCATTTTCTTGTAATGTTTTTCTTACTTGCTGTTAATAAAACAGTCATTAAATATTTATTTCTTCTTGAGGCTTCTTGAGGAATTATACCAAAATACACAAGCTTGATCTCCAAATGAATGTTCTGTTTGAAAATATCTTTTAAGGCATTATTTATCTCTTTCCAGTAATCTTTTGTAATGTTTTCATTCATACTGTCCATGATAACATGCCTTCTTATAACATCTCTTTTGCTAATTAGATCTGTGAGAAAATGATTTCAAAGTAAACAGAAAAATGTCTGAAATATATTTAGACCTTTACTTATGACAAAGTTCAAAATATGTCCTCAACTTTTAGCTGGCTGTTTAATGTGTTTAGTCAAACAAAACTACATTTCGTGGCTTTTGTACTTGACAGCGTAATGTGTAATAATTCAGTTCTTTTGCACCTAAGGGTTGTCTACGGGTACATGAAAGCCCCCACCATAATTAAGTAGTCATGTTCAATACATACTGTATCACAGATAAAAGTTCATTGAAATCATTATAAAAGTTTATTTTTTGGCTTTTGAGGCCTATACACATTCAGAAACATGTCTTGAACAAAGGCCTTGTACTTTGATAGCCAGATATTGAAAAGATTCAAAGTCAGCCAGGATCACTTTTCTACACTTTAGTGAATCATTAAACAGAGTAACAAGTCATCCCCCTTTTTTAAATATTCTGCTCTGATGGAGAACATTGTAATCGGGAGGTGTGGTATCAAATAAAATTGGCATCTCATTATTTTCATATAGCCATGTCTCTTTTAGAAACATAAAATCAATATTTTGCTGAGTAATTAAGTTCTTGATTAAAAATGATTAATTAAAGCCAGTTTAAATAACTTGGTTGATAATATCTCTCCAGCTGGTTGAGCTCCACGTTGTGTAATTTTCAAATTGGATGGCTACTAATGTTAGCCTTTTTAGCTCTTCAACAATTTAAAACTGATATTTTACATCTATCTTCCTTTTGAGGCCCCAGCTTTTACTAGAGAGAATCAGTTTTAATGAAGTTACCACTGGAACCCAAAGTGCATCACAAAAAAGGAATTTGAAGGTCCTGATTGCCAACACTGCTATTTCTTTTCTTGTGTGAGGAGAAGCAAACAGTGAGGGAGATTTTGCATTCAGGTAGTGTTTTTTTTCTGAGAACAGATGAAGATGTTTGTTGAGTTTTCATTTTGAATAGAGAGATTCAGCTGTAATGTTAGGCTGGGTAAATGAGATGGTGCTGTGGAGGGCTTGTGGGGGTCCAGTTGGGGGTTGATGCTGTTAGGAATCCAGTTTGTGTGGGTTGTGTTTTGTGTTGTTTTCTCCCTCCACCACTAGGTGGCGCCCTGTTCTCGTTGGTCCTCCCACACACCTGCGGCAGGTTCGCTCATCACTGAGGACTACTTGAGCCATGGAATGTCACTACCTCAGCGCAAGAGTGTTTGCCAGTTTTGGGAAGCCTTCCTGCAAGCTGGATGTTTGGC
>NW_015150836.1:289214-291763 GCF_000732505.1 Cyprinodon variegatus
CCATGTCTATACCTGTCCGCCCTCAAATGAGTCTCTACCTCTGGATAAACCCACACCGATTGGATTATGCAAAGAAACTTTTCTCCACTAACTTCCAGTTCACCAGTACACTGTGTTTCCTCAAACTAACCCCCGCTGGGTTTATCAATAAACCTGTTCAAACTTTAACCTGGTTCTCAGAGTGGTTTACTGCATGTGGGTCAAATCTTTTAAGAAAGTCATGACAGATGCTTCTGTTGGGATTTCACACACTGCAAAAATGTTCTAGAAATAAGTCAAATTTTCTCAAATTAAGTGTATTTACCCTTGATTTGAGTATGTAAATAAGATAATTTGCCAATGGAATGAGTATTTTTACTCTTAAAATAAGATAATTAGATAATATGCACTTGAAATAAGACAATGCAGTTGTGTTTTCTTATTTTGAACCTAAATTGTCTTGTTCCATTGACAATATGTCTCTTTTATCTCCTCAATTCAAGAACAAATGCACCTATTTTAAGAAAAAAGCACTTATCTAGATTTGGATGTTTTCCAGTGCACCTGTTCTTTGGGGTCTTAAGATTGGTCACTGTACTCCAAAGCAATGATAGATGTAAAGTATATTTCCCCATTACCTTATCGGCCATTTTGGCTGTCTTTATCATTTCTTCCTTCCATTTGTGTCCCTGTTCTAAAGCCACCTGATCTATTCTGGTTGAATCCATCTCTGTTGAATTGGTGTTTCTGTTCTGAGAAGATATTAAAGTGATCAAAAAGGCCAAATGATCTTGCAGAACAGGCTTGTTTGATCAGTTTATTAATGTAGGAAACTCTGCTGAAGGCTGGCGAATGTGGTGCGACAGAGCCACTAATGAAAACTTTAAAATGTGTCTAATCTGCAGTGTTAGGCAAACAAATCATGTCTTGCTTTAAGAGATTCCTCTTAGGAATATCATTCAATTATTCAATCATCATTCAATGCTCTGATTTGAATGACTAACTTCCTCAAGGATGGATGTAATTCTGTGATTCCGATCCTCCTCAGTATATCAGAAAGCATGGTACAGCCAGTCTCATTCACAGCATCATCCGTTTATATTAATGTCCTTGGCTTAGCAGCTGGGTTTTTATCAGGCTGTTTTGGACAGAGCTGGATGTTATCATACCTTTTTCTGTTGTCTAGAAACAGCATGTTCTTCTCAAGGTTGTCTTGAAACAGGCTGAAAATCTGTTTATTAACAGAATCCCTATATTCTCATAAATATAAGTAGGTCCTTCCTTGTCTTTTGCTTTGGGAGCAAAGAGCTGTTTGCACCTGTTGATACTTGAAGTAGAAAATGTGTTTCTCTGAAGTCTGAAGCCAGGTTTTTTTTAAATCTAAATATGGGGTTTGCCCTGTCAGGCTCCTCAGATCTTGGTTGGATTGTTTGATCTTTGGCTTGGCTTCAAGTGTTTCCCAGCAAGGGCTACCAGTCTGGTTATTGTCAATAGAAGCAGCATCTTCTTTCTCACTTGGTTAGGCGGTGTTCCGATGAGCTGCTGTTTAAAATCACTGCTGGGGATACTGTATCTCAGTGTTTTGAGGCAGCGGTAAGGTCAGCACCAGCGCGGCTGTATCATTTCAATAACCACCATTTACTTCCACATTCACTTCCAGTCGGTTAACCTTCATTTCTGAGACAGCCATCCTCTGTACAAGCTTGTTGCAGTCCCATATGGTCAAGGGAGGCACTTTGCACTGACGTGGATTTGCCCTTCTCCGCGGTGTGTTTAAAAATAACATAAAAAGGTTTAAAAAGTAGTCCGTCTAGAGCATCCTCGATACTTTGCCAAAGTGTCTCACAATTGCATTGTCTTTTGAGTAAGATGAGAAGGTAAAAAGTAGAAAAGGGTAGGGTTGAGTCTGTGCAGGCAGAGAGATAGGGGACGCAGGAGTTTATTCTCTTCTCTCTCATCCAGATGCTACCAGATAGAACCCAAAAATAATCATAAATCTCTTACTCTTGATTACCAAAGTTTTTCTCCTTTAAAATCTATTAGTTTCAGTCAGGTTTGTGGTTTATTGATCAACCTTCCACATGAGCTTCTGTCAATTTCCCCTCTTCACTCTCTTATTGATTATTGTATTGTATTGTGGAGGATTTGAAATGTTGGAGAAGGAAGCAGCTCTTCTGCAAACTTTCATACTAAGTATTAATCAACCCAAATCTGCTGCAGGAACATTTCATATCTGCTTTAACAACCCGTGACTTGAAGTTTTCTATAATCTGTCCACTAGTCTGCTTTTCAGCCATAAGTAGCTTCATTGGCCTCCTTGACATGTTCTCATCCACCTCTGACATCTTTTCTTGATTGTCAGTATCGAGGAGCCTTAAAATGACCTGAAAGGTCAACAGTTGTCCTGCAACAGACCAGCTGCTCTCAGAGGTTGAAGGGACTCAGAGGAAAATAAAGGCAACTGGTACAGAGCTGCAGAGTTTCTTCAAGATCTTTAAGAAAAAACCCAGTGGATGTACGTATACTAAGGGAAAAGTGGAGAATGACCAATCAACATGAAGAGCTGAACT
>NW_015150836.1:292827-295821 GCF_000732505.1 Cyprinodon variegatus
CAGTTCTGTTAGCTCTACGCCTGCTGAAGACACAGACGTCCATCTGAACACTGGGACGGAACTCAATGGGAAAGGAAATTATTCTCATTTCAACCGTTGCGTATATTAGCTGCGACATATGAATCAAGATGCTATGACTGAAAAAATTTGATTGACAGATGACCGTTGATATATGATTGGCCGAATTTACGTGTGGAAGCTGACATATAACTAACTTGCCTGCATAAAATAACGATTAAAAAAACCACAAATTTTAAGACAGGATTTTTAAAAAATAGAAATCTTATAACGTTTGGGACAATATGGTCTGATACAGAGCACATTTAGATACATGTTTAAGCCAGAATGATTTGACATTTAAATATGATTTCCCTATGACTTTAAAAGACCCAGAACTGTCCCTGTGATATGCCAGTTTGGAATCTATTCTTTTTTTTGTGTTATCTCATTTTGATTTGATTTTATCTTTTGCTTTGAATATTAATTATATTGGTAGTTCATTGCCTTTGTTGCATGTTTTGGATCATATTATTAATATTTAACAAACTTTTCTTTGAAACTGATCAGGCACCGTAAAGAAGATTTATGACCAAAGATAAGTTTTGAAGGATCTCCAGAGGGTCTAAAGAGACTTTGATCCAAAAACAGTCAACAGAGTTAGGAAGTGTTCATCTAACGTTATGTGTTTCATTAAATTAATACTTTTTTTTATAGCACAAATAGACTTAAAGACACATTATGTAGACCATGATTAGAAGAACACCTCAGTAGTTAAGTGCGGATGCATCCTATCTTGTTTTCAAGAAAAATTATGTTTTTATAAGTTTGTCATAATCAATTATTTTTTATGCAGTTCTTAAAATCACGCTCAGTTTGGTCCTTCTACTTAATTCATAATAAAAGATTTAAACACTATGTTGGATCACTTTATCTAATTAAGCTTTATGTTTTTACACAATAAAGCCTACGTGGAACCTTTAATCTGGTAGATAAAGCTGTGTTTATTGGTTTTATTATGTTTTTCTAACTGTGATGAGTCAGAAAGGGGAAGCAGCACAGAGAGGATGCAGAACTGTATGTTCTTTCTTTGAATATCTGAACAATTCCAGTCTTTTACTGGTTTACTCTGTCCTTTTAATGTCTTTTTTCAGTTGGTGAGAAATGAGCTGGAGGTTATTGTCACACTGTGATTGGTTGGATGTATGAACACATCAGGGCCTCTTAGAAGTTATTGTAGAGTTATGTCGCTCACTTTTCCTTTTCATGTTTCCGCATCCAAACACTCGTCTTTCTTTACTTCTAAATCGCCTCTTTCATGCTCTCTCTGTCCTAATTGTGTTCATGCATTCATGACAAATCTCTCTCCTCCCTGTTCATATTACGCTCCAGTTGCTCTGTCTTTTGCTCAACCTCTCCCCCCTCCACTACTGCTTTATTGGACCATTAGTTGCTCTGACTTCGTCCCTCATCTTTCTCTTTTTCCTCACTGTTTTTCTGCTCACTGTCAGAATCGTGTCCTCCCTCATGTTTGTTCCCAGTTAGCCTATATTCAGGCTTCATATCCCGCCTCCTTATTTCTAATCAAATCTCTTCTCTCCTGACACCAATAGCATTTTATAACTCCTACTTTAATCTGTGAATATATTGTTTCAAATGAAGATCCTGGTGATTATTGATTGACTGGAGAGCTCTGAACTAACAGAGGGTCAATCTACACTGTTTTCCCCTGTGGTGTTGCTTTTTTGTTGCACTTAAAAATGTATCATCAAAAGCAATTCTTAATATCAGATGAAGATAATTGGAGACAATATGTCTATAAATTACTTATACATTTTATTACAGAAGAGAGAGGTTAGTTATTTGGGAAATTGGAGATCATACAAATAGATCATAATGATATTTATTTAAAGTAGTGTTGCATCGATACCGATACCAGTATCGGGCAGGGCCCCGATCCAGCACTAAAATGGTGGTATCAGTATTGGTGAGTACCAACAAATAGGGCACCGATACCATTTTGAGAGCCATTCCAGGTAGGCAATGAAAACTTCTACTGGATTTACTTTGTTTTTAGTCTTTTTCCATCTTCACAAAGGTAGGCAGCAGCTTGACAAAGCCATGATGGCAATTATTTTACAATCAAGTAGTATGCAGTTCTTCATATATACACACACATCAATTTCAAACAGATGGTTTCGTTATCGGCCAAAACTGCACGGCCAGGTATCGGGTATCGGTATCGGGGCCAAATAATGGCATTGGTGCAACACTAATTTGAAATACATATTTTAAAAAATATGTATATAGCACATAGAAAGGTCCAGCTAAACAAAATTCAAAAATTGTACAGAAAGGATAAAACTATTGTAAGGTAAAAGGAACTGAAAAATCATAGATTCAGAACGATGATGATGATGGAAATTTTTTTTTTTTGAAAAACTATCTGCTGCTATATTATTTGTTATCTTGTGTTTTACACTTTGTTTTTGCTCAATTTATCAGTAAACAAAGCTTTTTTGTTTATTTTTACAATGGACAAGGGGCTACAACCCTGTCCATCTGCACCAGGGATTAACTAGGAAGTAGCCTGCTAGCTGAGCAAGTTAGCACCTCCCAGTGAAATGTGGAAATAATGTAGAAAAGTCAAAAATCCAGTGTGAAAAAAATGCAAGGGGGCTAATGCTACATTCACACCGGACGCAGCAAGCGCAGCGAGTTTACATGCAAAGTCAATGGTTGACGTGCATCAAGGCGCAGCAAAAGGTCCCGCAGCGCGTTATGAGCAGCAGGCGCAGCGCGTCTGAACAGCCTAAGCAGCGCATCGGGAGCGTTTAAGCATTTGATGCGCGTGACGCGCCGCAAACACGCTGCTGCTCGAGATGGAAAAATTCAACTTTTGCTGCTCGACGCGCCGCGTCAACCAATCAGAGAAGCTGATCTGGGAGCTGGCCGTGAGACAGACACATCACTGATGACAAAGAGCGCTGTGATCAC
>NW_015150836.1:296323-305705 GCF_000732505.1 Cyprinodon variegatus
CGCGCGTCAGAACTAACAGGTACAACCAGCAAACGCGATTTTGCTGCTCCTGCTGCACCCGGTGTGAACGTAGCATAAGAGTTGGAACAGAGCTGGGAATACAAGATGGAGCAGCAGAGGAATTCAGATGTGGCTACTAAGTTGAAGCATGGGCTAGTGATACTAGTGAAAGTAAAATTCTTCAGTCTAAGACTGCCTTTATGTGGTATTGTAATTATAGTAAGTAATTGCACATGAACACACAGTCATGTTGCAGTTACTACCAGAAAAATGTTTTATTTCCAGGATTGCTGAGATGAGGTCAACTTTGACCTTTCAGCATGGTGGAGAGCAGAGAAACCTTTCCTTATGGTGAGTACTGCGTTGTTTAAACTCTCCTGTTGTATTTGTATCTTACACAATGCTGTAACATATATTTCTTTAAAAATCACAATTTAAACTTATGTCGTTTTTAAAACGAACATTATTGTTTGATTTTATTAGATGCCCGCTAGCAGTCAGTCCATCTATTTGATGCATCTTCTTCTTCCTATAGAGGATAAATTTGGAAGTCTATAACTGTTTTGGCCAAGTAGCAATTCAGGATAGTTTATAGATCCACCATGTTTTTTTCACTACCAAAACTTGAACAAACATACAAACATACATACAAACATACATACAAACATACAAACATACATACATACATACATACATACATACATACAAACATACAAACATACATACATACATACATACATACATACATACATACATACATACATACATACATACATACATACATACATACATACATACATAGATAGATAGATAGATAGATATCACATGCTGAAACTCTTTTTAGGCTCCTCTAAACACCTTTGAATGAGTCAGGAAAAATCAGGTTCTCACTATTTTCTTTTCACATGCTGCTGCTTCCAATTAACCTCCGCAATCAGGTCACACCTGTGCACACAGGAAGCTCTTCATGCATGCTTTCCCCGCTGCCACCGCACCTCCCACACGAACCAGACGTGCTGCTCCCATAATGCTTTGACGTGCCGAGGCCACTGCGGGTTTAACACGGCTCAGAGGGCTCACCAAGATACTGCAAATACCACGGGTGTTCTGCCTCATTTATGAGGTTTATTTGGCTTTAAATCCTGTAAGCGAGACCCCAAACAACGGATATCAGGTTGAAGTTTGCATAGACGTTTTGAAATAAGAAGCTTAATTAGATGTTTAAATCTAAAGATCTTACCTGGTTCTCGTCAGACAAAATAAACAAATGATTAGTGTGTAATTTGCTTATTTGTAGGGATGAATACTTTAGTAAATTACTGATAAGATACGAGGAGGGATGTGTGCAGACAGATCAGAGAAAAGAGGCGGAACAGAGAGGAGCTGCACATTTGGCCAAATTGGACGCTTTTCTTTAGAAAAGAAATAGGAAAAGTGTAAGCATCCAGTCTATCTCACACTCCTGAATAATTTACACCCACTACTTCCTCCCTCATGGTAATCTGTCACCTCCTCTGCCTCCCTGTCTCTGCATGCAGTGTGTTACTTCAGAGTGTGTTTGTGAATTAGCCGCGCGTGTGTGATGGCAGGTTTTATGTGCGTGGGTGATGAGGGTGTACTGCTGCTGCTGCTGCTGCTGTGTTTTATGGGTTTAAGCAGGGGCCAGCTAAAAACACACACACACATGAATATACAAGCAGGCCCTGAGATGACGCCATTTAAACTTACAAGTGGCTTGGCGCCGCAGAAAGCCGCCCACTTCTGCTCAGAATACAGAGCACAGCAGCATGACAAACAGCCCAGAGCTACATGGAGAAACGGCACACATTCTACCCGCAGCGGAACGTGATTTCACCACAGGTTGCCTCGCAGCGAGGTGATCACTTCTGACATGATGATTACTCATAATATTAACAAACTAATAGTGGGGACGATACTCTGCGATTGTTGCATAATAAAAATGCCAATTTGCAGCCGATCGGGAGCCTTTCCTAAGGTTTAAAGACGTCAGCAACGACCTAGGAGAGGAGATTATTGAACCAATTTAAGAAGTTAGAAATAAAATAGCAAACTATTTCAGATTCCTTATTCAAAAAGATTTTTTTTGTAGAAATTATTAAGACAGTTTCCATTATATCCAGAAATTATGTCTCAGCCAAATGTGTACCTCAGCGTCAGATGGTGGATTCCTAAACTTGGTTGGGATTAGTTTAGACAACTCAATCTCAGATGAATTTCATGACTGGATGAGAAAGAAAAAACTGGGAATAGAATTTTGTCTTTTAAATTGGTGGAAGGAAAGAGCATAAATAGCAAATCTTCACCAACACACCAAAAATGGACAAGCACAGTGGTGGGGGAATTATGATTGCCCCACCACTGTGGGGCAATCATAATTCTTGCTTTAAAGCCACAGGACTTGGGCACCCTTCAGTCACTGAGCAAATTATGAACCTTTCAGTATAGACTATGGAGTAAATTTTATTCCATTATTGTTGCAATTAAAGAATAGGTTTGTAAAGGGAGATGTGAAAATTTCCACTTAGCAAAACCTGTCCTGGGTGACAGCGGCGTGAGATGCAAGAGTTTGCTCTGTAACCGAAGGTTTGCTGGTTTAAGCTGCAGCTTTCAGTGTTATTAAGCAGCAGCATTGCCTACTGCTGGTGGTCTGAGGGACTGGTGGTGCCAGATGTACGGCAGCCTTGGTTCTATCAATGAGTTCCAGAGCAGCTTTGGCTACGATGTAGCTTGCCATCGTCAGTATGTGAGTCCTGACTTGAAAACTCACTATATAAGTACAGGCCATTTACCATCTTATTTGCCCCTACTCTGTGTACCAGGTTCAGTTGGAAATGTACCTTTGATTGAGGGGCGTGGTATACAGTATGCCTTCATAGTCAGACAGGTTTGTATCTTTGTTCCTCCAGCTGCATGTCAGCTGTATTGGTGGTTGATCTGTTCATCTGAGACCCTGTTGATCAGCTGAATTAGCCAGCTGCAGCTGGGGTGTATTGCAGTGCACAGCTGCCTGCCTGTTTCTTACCTGCTGATCCGAGCCCTCCCTGGGTAGGCTGAATCTCCACTCTTGGGCACTTGCTGTTGGCACGCTGTGCGAGGGTTGAAGCTTTCTGAACAGTGCTGTGGTTGGTGACCACATGCCTGAGAGCTCTCCTAGTTCATCTGTTGCTGAACAGCAGCTAGTCATTTAAGCAGATAATGCCTTTTCCTGATTTTGAAGGGGTGTACTTTGGATATTAAATGTTGTTTCACTTATTGAATTGTGTCTTTTTTTGTTTTTGCCATTTGTTGCATTGGATTCGCTAATTTTTCTTTAATTTGTGTTTCCCTTTTCTTATGCTTGACTTGCATTGCATGTTTTTTCTGTCAGGAACACATGTTATCATTGCCCTTGTGACATTTTTCCTTTCCTTCCTAGGAACTGGGTAGTGTGGCTGAAGTTTAGTGTTTTATAAGGAATAGTTTTATAGAATCATTAATACAATATGCATTTATATATAGAACCCGATCTGTCTTCATGTGCAGCGATTCACCCCTGTGGCCATATTGCATTTTAAATAAAACCTTTTAAATATCAGACGCAACCGACACCTTGCCACCTTCTGGGGTTGCTGGCAGGATCCATGTGTTTGTAAATGGCTCTGGTAGCCTGTGTGAAGCACAGGGATGAAGATTCCATTTGGTCCAGTCAGTTTTTTTCTCAATTTAAGCTCCACGTCTCGCCCAGTCTTCTCAACTCTTATAATGCTAGTGATGGACTCATACCGACTTTTCTGTCTTACTGTTCCAAGGTGCTCAATTCTGCAAACACCTGAAACTAGAGGGAATAAGGTCTTTGCCCTGTGTGACATCTTGCTGTTTCTAAGTAAAAAACCTCTCCTCTGGCCTTCTCTCTATGACATACAGTCAATTTAAAGTCAGCAGAGGTCTTCATTACAGCTGAGATATTCTACCTCCTCTCTATTGTAAATGTAAAAGTGCACCAACTTGTGATCCCTTCATTGATAACATGTCAGTGCTGTAAAAGCAGGACCTGATTACATTTTAACACATGCTGCACATCAGTACATGGATCTAGCCCTGCAGAGCCAACGGACCCTACTGTACTATGCACATTTTTACACTTGTTGTTGCTAACTCTACCACCTAGTTTAAGCATGAAGAGTCAGAGCACTGCGTCGGTTTTATAATATTGTGGCTACAATCAATTGTCTCCTGCAAAAACAAATGTATTTTATTCAGAAAGCAAATAGTTTGGGAACCCTTAAACGGACCAATGCCTACAGGATCAAGAAAAAGACTTTTCCCGCAGAGATGGCAGAACGATAGCTGGAGAATCTGAGTGGTAATCAGCTGGAACAACACAATAATATAAGCAGCGATAAAGAAATAAAGAAAGGAAACAGGAAAAGCTATCCTTGCTTTTATAATGGTGAAATAGATTTTTGTGTAAGTAAGTGTCCTAAAGTTATTTATTTTAATGTAAAACAGATGTAAATTATAAGATATCTGTCAACATGCTCAATGTTCCCGGTAACAAACCAGCAGTTTATCATCCATCTTCTACCAATCCAGCCATGGGCGCAGCTGGCACTGGGGACGGGGGTAACATCTAGCCCCCACATTTATAGATACCCCGATCCATCCCACCCACTGGTCGTACAAACTGAGAACTGGAAATTTCCTGCTGAAATTCTCCATCAGCGGTTGGTTTGATCAGTTAAAGCTATAGCCCTGCAGTACTTTCACCTGCAGGTGACATTAGATGTAACCATGCCATCATTGCCGGGTTAAGTGGGAAAAGAGTGGCCCTTCGTACCACTGTTACCCGTAAATGTGACCGCAGATTAAAGAAGGAGACGTCAAACAGCAAAGCACTGATCATGGAAGTAATGGTGACTGTAAATGTTACTATAAATGTTCACTAGTTTTTTTTCCAAATAAAACACTCTAAAAACATAAGAAAAAAAACAACTCTCGTTGTTTTATTAAAAAGATGTTGAACAATGGGAATATTAAGACCAGATCATGGTGAGATGAAATAAGGTAAGAAGAAAGCAGCACAGCTGTTAACAATGGTCTGTATGGAGCGCTACCTGCTACTGCTGTGTGTGAGCGTGTAGTTAGAGTCTGGGAAGTGACGCGAAGCATGGATTTAATGGAACATGACTGTTCAGATGCTTGAAAAATATCCAATATGTATCAGACTTAATAACAAATATGGAAGTGACACAACTGGATTTTTGGGGGATGAAAAGATCAGAACCGGTTTGTTCACACTGCAATGAAACAGAGTGATTTGAGTCACAGTTCCCTGCAGTGGGAATGTCTGTCCTGCTCAAAAAATGCTATCTGCATCATGCTATATGCCACGGGTAACTCATTAAAAATCAAAAAGATCTGAAAGGTCCGAATAAAGAAAATCATCAACCAGTAAAGGTCCGGAGACACTTTTAATTATAATCTGTTACTTTAAACTGAAATTAACACTGAAATAAACTGTAGGTGTTTATGAATCTATGTTATACATTGACTTTTTAAATAAAAAAAATATATTATAAAAGTACAAACGTTTTTCCATTTTAAAATCTAAAGTGTTTTGTTGAAGTAGTGAACAACAATCAGTTTGGTATATAGACAATTTCCTGACTCACATATTTTATGAAACACCTGAACTGACCGTTTGTGACCAGTTTGTTTCTTCTTGTATTTTCTATTTAGTTTCGGTTCATTTTATCTATATTAGAAGTATTTATGTTTCTAATGAGCATCCTGTAAAGAGTGCAGCTGAAATACTACTATCTGCAACCATGAGATGTTTAATTATTTCTGGCAAACAAAGCCGCAGTTGAATATTTTATCTATCTCAACATTCAGAGCAGAATCAGAAAGTCAAGATGCAGCGAGTTTCATCTGCTTTTTACATATATTACTCTGAGTTTTAACAGATTTGAAAAGGTCTAGTTCCAATAACAGTGGGAACCCATCAGTCTGAGGTGTTTAGTCAGGTTTACCAGATCTGTGGTTAAACACCAAAAGTCCTTCATCAGGAGGCAGCATGTTTCAGACAATGATTGTATGTCCATCATACATAGATGGACCTCATCAGAAACACACTGAGATCAGTATATAAATCAAGTAAAGGCACAATTTTAACACATTTTGTCATGTTTCTCCCTTTTGGAACTCTACGTTTTTAGTTTCCAGTTATTAGTTTTCCCGTTTTGTTGATTATTGGTTTATTTTCCATTATATTCAAGCAGTCTTTAGTTATTCTGTTGCCCCCTTGTACTTTTTTCCTTTCCCAGTGGCTTCCTTCTAGTTAGTTCCACTCACACCTGCTCCTTATTCAGTTCATCCGTTGTTCTGTTCCCCTTATATACTCCGCCTCTGCAGTCACTCAGTGTTGGTTTCTTGTTGTTGTTTTGTTGTTCCCTCGTCTCTGGCCTCCTACGTGAGTTTTCCCTGATGCTTTCTGAATTTTTGGTTCGTAGTATTTTGGTTTTTTGGTTGTCTTCCTCTATTTTTTCATTAAATCTACAAGATTCACCTCTGCCTCCTGGTCTCTGAATTCTGGTCCTCAACCAACCTCCATACAAATCGTGACACATCAACTTTGTGAAACATATATAAGGGAGGCATCTAGCATGTTCTATTTATTATTGAGGTATAAATTATATTGAGGTCATTATACTGTTCTTCACAGCAAATGGATTAAATATGCTAAAAATGCAGATTTGCTTTTACTTTTAGTTGTCATTTATTTAAAACATTTTCTTCTCAATTGCAGATAATGCATCTATTTCAACAGACTTTTCTATCAAGAAGCAAATCTTTCAGATTACTCCTAATTAAAGTTTGGAAGTTGTTTTTCAAACTAGTACCTTTTTGTAATCATAATTTTGATGGCTCTATCTAAACAAAGAATAAAAAAAATCTGGGGATTGTCACACAATACATGAGTTTTTAAACATGTTTTAAGTAATGCAAGAGGAAATATAAAATACATTTGAGTAATCATTTTAAATACAGCATTACTGTAGGTGTGGACATATTTCATTTTTTCCAGTGAGACCAAGAGACTGACTCAGCTTCCAGAGTCAATCATGGTGCCCAGACAGCAGCTCAGAGTGAGATTTAAGGTCATACAGAGAATCTGGAGGTCAGGGCTTTTTTGTTAAAGCAGTAATGGAGTCAGCAGATAAACCACTCTGTCTCTGATCTCCACTGCAGAGACTCCTGCACTCTGCTCCTTCACTGCTTTACAGGCTCAAGGTTCCTTTTTAGTGGGTTTCCTTTCGTTAATGAAGCCACTGAACCGATGAAGCATTCAGGCCTAAACTCAACAACAAATAAACTGGTTCAGTTTCTTTACCCTTCAGCTGTGTGTGCTGTATTCCATCACAGACTGGTACGAAGACTTGACAAAGAAAGTTGTAAAAAGCAGCCAAAATCCACAGAAACACATCAGGCAGGCTGAAGAATAACTGATCAAGACCATATTGTATAAAAGCAAATAAAGGGGTGTCTGCTTTAAATTAGAAACGGTTTAAATCTTTGGCCTACTAAAGCACTTTTATGGATACTTTAGAAATATATTCTGTACACTGACATGTTATTTAGTTACATTTATCAACAGATGTGGATAATAACTGGGTGTATTTACACAGTTGCTATAACTTGAGTAACATTTTGAAATGAAATTACTTTGAGGAGTAATTTTCTCATCACGACCCTAGCATGATGGGAAAAAAAATCAATATTTACTTTTAGTTAATATTTTTGTAATTTATGGCTATCCTGCCCACTGTGGGTAACTTAAGCTGTTTGAAGATCAGGTGAATATAAAGTAAACAGTGGATGTCCTTTACCTTGGTCTAACATTTTTCACTATAAAGATAGGCTTCATAGGTTTTATGTTGAACGTACTGTTCTTCTGCATGAACTTGTTGTTTTGTAATTATTTTTATTTTGTATGTATTTAATCTCTAAAATATAAGAACCTGCACACAGTATCAGTCTTATTACATTGTCGTTAAACATTAAATGTTATGTAAAACAATTTTTTTTTTTTTTTTTAAAAGACCAGCCTTTTTAGTAAATACTTATTTTACTCTTACTTGAGTAGTTATTTGAAAGACTGCTTTTTAATTTCACTAAAGCAAATAAATGTTAAACGAGCATTAGTTTTACTTAAGTACAGTTTTTGGACACTCTACCCGCCTCTGTTTATCAATGAGAACTTAATTAACAAACCTTTCCTGCAGCTGAAGGAGCAACAGATGCATTTCAGTTATTCCACTAATTTATCAGGCATAACTATAGTATTTAAACTATAACAATAACTGTATTTATCTGAATTGATTCATTCAGTCCAGATAAATACCTCAGCACCTCAGCAGACCTGTCCTGAAGTTATTGTTCTGATCAGACAACAGTTTGAGCAGAAACTGTTCTTCCTACGGCAACTCATGAAGCTTCTGCTCTTGCTTCTAGCTCTTATTATGTCCAGTTTTCAAATTTCAAAATGCAATGAGGTCTGCAGAGAGGATCATCAGAGCTGACGTTCCCTGCAAGGACCTGCACAAGTCAACAAACGGCCTACAGACTTCTCATGTTGTGGTCGAACACTGATTAGACTTTCACCTGCAGGTTGAAGCCACAGAGAGTTATTTGGTAAAACCAACCAAAAACTGTTGTTTATAGCCACTGAATGTGATTAAACGTAGAAGTAAGAATGCAATGCATTAAGCGACAGTTAGCTTGAAAGATTTCAGCTTGAGGTCTTTAAGCGGTGAAAGCAAAGAGGTAAAATATGAAACTGACAGGTTAATTTGAACACTTTAGAAGCAGCGGACATCAGCGTCATCGATCTGAGGCCGAATTTATTTTCCGCTGGCAGAGACAGAAACCAGCTGCAGCAGGGGAAATATGGAGGAACGATGCTGAGGATGAGGAAAGATTCACATTATAATAGAACAGGGAAGGAAAGAGACGCTCCATGAGCGGTTTGTCCATGAGAAAATGTATTAATAATTAAACTTTATTGATCTCATGTTTAACCCATCCCCTTGGGGAGCAGAGGGCTGCCATTGTGCGGCTCCCAGGGAGCAGCGTGGGGTTAAGGGTCTTGCTCAGGGACCCAGAGATCAAACCGGGTGGGGATCAAACCGGGTACTTGCAACCTTCTCAGAGCACAAGCGCACTTCTCTAACCCACTAGGCCAACAATCCCCTAAGACAACACTCCAAAGTCTCTAAGAGAGACACTTAGAAATTAGACATAAAATTATGATCAGCTTAGGTTTGGGAATTGAAAAGATTTTCACAATTCCGATTCCCTTTTCGATTCTATGAAACGATTC
>NW_015150836.1:306183-317873 GCF_000732505.1 Cyprinodon variegatus
CGCTCTAGGCTCTGGTGCTGCGGGAATCGAAATTGTGTAACTTGTGTAAAAAACGAGACGTAAGTCGTCCTCCCCAGAGCCGGCGCTCTAGGCTCTGGTGCTGCGGGAATCGAAATTGTGTAACTTGTGTAAAAAACGAGACGTAAGTCGTCCTCCCCAGAGCCGGCGCTCTAGGCTCTGGTGCTGCGGGAATCGAAAAAAGAATCGTTCAGCGAGCTGCCAAACGATGCCATGGAATCGGAAAATACGGAACCGGTTCCGAACAGGAACCGGTTTTCGATTCCCATCCCTAGATCAGCTGCTATTTTTCACCCCTTATACCACTAGGATACTTTTGCTGCTGATATTGTTGCAAACAAATAACACAAACGAAAAAAAAACAAGGCAATCCAGAAATGAAATGGTATGGTATACTGTAGTGTGCTATGGCATGGTATTTTTTATGCCATGCTATGGTACTGTATGGTGTGCTATGGTGTGGTATGCTATGGTATAGTAGGCTATGTTATGCAAAATAGCATCTGAAAAAAAATAAAAATAAAAAAATAAAACAATATAACAAAATCTGAGAAAACAGCAAAGTAACTCTCAAAACCTTTCCATGAGTAAAACAGTTCAGTGGAGCAAACTTCACCTCTGAAAACAGCTGCAAGTGTTTAATCGGTGGTCAAATTTTGATATGTGCTTCTCTACATATTTTGCACTACAACCAGGTTCCCACAGCAAAGACCAAACTGCAAGACAACAACTAAGCCTGCAACATTTGAACTGGTTTCTATAGGACAACAATGAGTCCTTCAGCAGTCTATAGGTGCACAGGGTCATAAATTGTTTATGTCCCAAATCCCAAAGCGATAGAGACCTTATGAGTGAGTTAGACTCATCTAGTCTATGTAAGATCATTCTGGACTGCTGTTCCAGCTCTGAAGGGATTTCCTCTTACAGGAAATCATAATAAAGTTGTGCATGATCAAGATGTGGTCGAATTCAAGCCTAGAAAAGTAAATAAATTTCACTTAAATTGAAACTAAATATTCATAACCATTTATAAATAAATGCTGTAAGTGGAAAGCAGGTCTGTTTTTCATCTTTTAGGTCAGAAACCCTTTTATATATCAACTACATTTGCAGTAACATTTTGAGCATCCAAGCTATAAGCATCAAGAGCTGCGATGCATCATAAAGCAGATTCTTCATGGTTTTCTCACTCCAGCTCCCCTGCTGCTCGTCACTTTCAACCCAACGAAAATGTCCACTCAGGCTAAAAGCGTCAGCAGAAGGAATGATCAGAGAGGCCTGTAATGAATCTATTGCCAGCAACATACTGGTTGGTAACAGTTTCAGTTGGATGTGTTTCAGAGAAGCAGGACAGATTAAATCAGATTAGAAAAGCAAACAGGCTGCTGCTGTGTTGGGGTTTAATAGCAGGGTGTTTGGGTCGGTCCCTGCTGACTGCTGCCAGGCTCGGCTGCAGAGGATTTTATCTCAGATCTGTCATATCAGTTAATGCACCATGACTGTGTATTCTGAAATGTGGGCACAAATCTGGATTTTCTAATAAATGTCAGTTTATATGAACTCAGCAGACAGAAGGCAGTCAGAAATATGCCAGACCACCAGTTGGGTTAGAACAATGGATGATAAAAATCACATGAAGTAGATATTTCTAGTGACTTTTGTCTGTTTTAGACTCTTTGATTTGGGGTTAAAAAGAAGCTGCAAAGCATCTATTGGGTCATTCTGTCCTAAAATAAAAATAAAAAATAAAACTGGTTATTACTCAGAGCAAAAAGGAGACCAGATGAGCACAGTATATGTCTAGGTTTCTATCTGTTTACGACTGTTTTCTCTCTTCAGCCACAAACAAAAAAGATATAGAAGTGAGCCAAGAGATCCGTCCGTCCATCCATCCATCCATTTTCTTCTGCTTTATCCAGGTCTGGGCAGCAAAGACACCAGTCTAAGCAGAGATGCCCAGAATTCCTGGTCCACACATACCTCCTCCAGCTGTTCTGGGGGGACCCCGAAGGGACACCAGGCCAACTCAGAGTCATAGTCCGTCCAGGGTGTCCTGGGCCTTCCGAAAGTCCTCCTCCTGATGGGACATGCCTGGAACACTTCCTGAGGGAGGCGACCAGGAGGCATCCAGGACAGATGCCCGAGCAAACTCAACTGACTCCTTTTAAGGAGCAAGGACTTTACTCCGAGCTCCTCCCGAGTAACTGAGCTCCTCACTTGATCTGTAAGGGTGCATCCAGCCACCCTGCGAAGGAAACTGACATCGGCCGCTTGTATTCGTGATCTTGTCCTTTGGGTCATTACCCAGATCTCATGACTGTAGGTGAGGGTGGGAGCACAGATCGATTGATAAATTGAGAGCTTTGCCCCCCGACTCAGCTCCCTCTTCACCACAACAATCCGATAAAGCGATCGCATCACTGCCGACGCCGCAGCAATCCGTCTATTGATTTCTTGGTCCATCCGGCCCTCACTTGTCAACAAGACCTCGAGATACTTGAACTCCTCCACTTGAGACCAGGACTCAACACCAACCTGAAGAGGAGAGTCCACCCTTCTCCGGTGGAGCCAAGAGATATGGGTTAAAAAAACACGTACTGCACCTTCTAAACAAATCAACTAAGAGAGTTTTCTCAACTCTAATCACCATTTATTTTGTGAAAAATCTTGTTCTAGAAAGAGAGTAATTAATCTGGTAAACACCCTAAATTCTTAGTTATTCTAGTTATTGACCTAGAAGACATCTAAGATGTCTTTGTTACATACTTACTAAACTTACAAAGTATTTCATTATAACAAGGGTGCTGTTTTCATTCTGGCTCCCATCTCATCTTTCCATCTCTGTGCTACCATGTTAAGATAAACCACAGCCACATGAATAAAAAACAATAGAGGGAGGACATCATACTGCATGAAGGTCAAAAGTTAGGGATCTCTATCAGAACCCAGTTTTGTTACTGTGGCCCACATCCACCCAAAATCTTATGGTCACCCAACCTGCAGCTATGAAACCAAAAACACAACCAATACTGCACCAATAATACACTCTTTTGACTCGAGATACATGTGTCTTATATAAACACACAAACTACAGACCATAACATATGGTCATGTAAAAGCAAACATGTTTTCATTTGGGAAATTAGGACTCCTCTTATGTATACAGATGCCTGCTGTTCTAAAATAATCATAAACTTGAGAAATTAAGCATTGGACACTCATTTATGTAAGTCACATTTCTCAAGAAAAAAACAACAACAAAAATCCTGTTTAATATAAAACCAACAGAGAGATGCTAAAGAAGACAAGGAACCACCACTTTTAAAAACAAAGTATTGAACAGACTAACAAAAAAATGCCACAAATAGAAACAGAAAGGGTGACATCAGCTGGCTGCAGCCTCAGACTTTAGGGTTTACTTAAATCCAAAGGTTTTTTTTTTATTTTTTTTTATTTATTTTTTTTTTTACAAAATCTAACTACTATTATAATGATAGAATAATAAAAGAAACACCCTAAAGGTCTTTTTCCGGGTCATTATTTAGCCTTAAATAGCTGTTTCCAAACACCAGAGTTGCTCATTTTCTACATTCTCCAGAGAAAAGGAAGGAAATAATCATTTGCTGTGTGGGTGGTGGGCACACAGAGCAGAAAATCCTATCATACTTTGCTTTTACAGCTCAGCTTTGTGAGAACATGTACTGGTAATTTGGGCCTACATGTCTCCTCTCCCTTTATTGTGACTTCGACGCCTTGGACTCAAACGAAAGGATATTAACTGACAGCTCCATATTCAGCTCCTAAAACTGTCAGGTTACATTGAGAAGATGGAGCAGAGAAGCTGCAGCTCTGAGCTTCCCTCTCTGACCTTCCTCTGGTTTAAAGACTGAACAAACAGGAGAGACGTGTTTACTTTACACGATGAAGACTCTATCAGCCAATGAGCTTAAACAGAATCTGCATCTTATCAATAAGCAACATTTTTGGGGGCTAAGCTTAGGAAATTTGGGTTCATTTCCTGAATGACTTTGTCCAGTGATTGTATTTTATCTTCAAATCTTACCTTCTTTTAACATTTATGTTAGACTTAAAGAAAATGTTTCCATTAATACATTTTTGGGGTATTTTATTCATAGGAATCTGAAGTAGGTTTATATAAACAATCATGGAGTACAGAAATAACTAAGGAATATTACAGTTTTTGATAGTTATTGATCCAGGCGTGAGATTATTTCTGTCAAATCTTTATTTTCTTTATAAATGTGTCCTTCCAGAAGCTGTTTATTTATTATAGCCTGCTTTCTGTCAGCAGCGTTAAATCAGAATACAGGTTTAAGGGTAAAGGCTAAAGCCTAGAAACATGACTAGCTTGTTTTTATGAAAAAAATCCTCTTTGGAGGCACTACTTTAGCCTTTTCTCTGACACGAACAGAGATAAAAATGTGCTCTGGTGAATTTTCATTTAAATATTACCTTGATCCAAAATGAAATATCTCTCTGTGCGCTGTACAAGCTGTTCTACATTCTACTGGAATGAGAAACACAGCTTTCTAATCCATGTGGGTGTGCTTCACTGATAGAGTTTGTGATTTCTAAAGATACAGCTTTAACATGCATCAATATCAAGGATCTTCATGTTGATGTAAAAGACCCTGAGAATGACTGATGACGTCTTTGACTCTGATTTGATTCAATTAAACAATTTTCTTTACCATATGATGCGTTCAGATCAAACGTGTCTCAACTATAAAGTCAGAGGCGTATTAAGAGCATCAAAAACGCTCTAGATATGTGGTGTGGAAGGTTCTTTATTTGCAGAATAAAAGCAAATAGGTTGTTATAGAGCCCTTCTGTGCTGGGTCTGGATCCACTCGATCGAAAGTCTTCAACAGGGGGTCCGCAACCCCTAGGGGGTCCGTGGGAGGACTGCATGGGGGACTCAAAAGTTTTGGGTGATTAGACTTTTTTTTTATATTCCTCCCTGCATTTTTTCCACTAATTGGAATGTCTTTAGATCCACATTAACATGAATTCAACACACTGTAGTAAACAGATAAATGGAGGCAGAGGACGTCTTTCAGTCATCAATGCACACATTCAGGGACACACAGGAGCTCTTTGAAGCTGGGCACCGTTTCATTCACAACACCTGTCCCATCAACCAGGAATCAGAATCAGAAATACTTTAATAATCCCAGGGAGAAATTACTTTGGTTACATGACTCCATCTGTAATAGAGTGACTATAGGACCAGTTTGATATAACACTATTTCATACAATATATATAATTAGGGGGTCCCTGCTCCATCTCACCATCAGTTTGGGGGTCCTTGGCCTGAAAAACGTTGAAGACTCCAGCACTAGATAATTCAGGGGCATTCAGGGTTTTACCTGCCAGGGTTTTGCTCTAAAAGCTTCCCGATCTGGGAGCCGATCAGCATCTGATAGCAGAACACCACCTACAGGAGCGCAGTTTCAAAGAACAAACTGAGTATCTCTGATCGGTTGAAACAGTTTTCTTCCCCCATATGGGTTTCTAAATCAAGTGTTTTGTCTGAGAAGATATTTGCAAGACAATAATTTTAAAAGGTCAGGGTAGAGTAAGCAGGAGTACCAGTACTATAACATATCTTTACTCAAGTAAAAATAAAAAAAAAACATTCAAAAAATGACAAGTAAGAATAAAGAGAGGAACAGGGCTGCTCAAGTACTGATTACCTAATGGCAGCATTTGTTAAATATTTGAAAAAAATTAGACAAAAATTCAAAGTTGTTTACAAATGATAGTATTTTAGTTTGTAAAATACAAATTAAATATATAGAAAAGATAGATACTAAAAGAAATGCATAATCTTTTCAGAGTGTAAAATGTATAAACCAGCAAATACTGCCAAAACGATTTGGTCATCTGCTTATACATGCATATGAAATTTAACATTTATTCTATATCTATGATTTAAGTAGTAGAGGGATCCAGACTGCCAGCAAAAAAAAAAACAACTAACTGTGCTGTTTATGATTGGGTTGAGATATTCAAAGCTCTGATCTATTTCATACTGAAGGTGTTTTTTTGTTTTATATAAGGTAGAAGTTAGGACTCTGTGCAGAACGGTCAAGTTTCCCTGCATTAAACCTTATCCATCTCCAGCCATAGTAGGTAATGGCACACCCAGACAACAAACTTCTGTCTTATTTTAACTTTAGTTGTATGTGTGTATCTCTCTGCTGCATTCTGGGCCAGAAAAGCCTTTTTTCTTATCTAGCAAGTTATTGATGTAAGGAAGAGAAGCTGCAAATTTGGCCTCAAGTAAAATTATTGACACTTTGGAATTACACAAGTAGAATTAAAAGTAAGTTGCAGTTAAACTACTGAAAGTAAATTTTGTTTATAAAGTTGCCCTTTGAGATCCAGCAGGTTTAGAGATCAGAAGACTTTCTCTACATCTTCAACAGCTGTCTGTCCAGGGAGGCCGTTGGTTCTGTCACACAATCTGGACATCCTAATGGTTTCTCTCTTCAGAATCTAAATTAAAATCAACAAACAATAAAAGTCATATGATGATAACTGTAGAATTTTGTCTCCTTTGTAGAAAGCTTTGGATAAAAGCGTCTGCTAAATGCATAATCGTAAACACAAAAGCTTGTTTCTAGCTTCCTGTCTTATTTTGCCCTTTCTGTGCTTTGTTCTCTTTACTTTTTGTTTCTTGTTTTTCATTTTCCTGATGGGTTTTAAGGCTTTCATATTCCTAATTTTGCTCTCTTTGTCGTCTGTTGTCTCTGTTCTCTGATTTCACTCATCATCTGTTTTATTAATCAATTTTGTTTTTCCACAGTAAATCCCCTTTCTTTCTTTCACAGGATTTCATTCCTGTCCTCGGGACCCACTGTCCTTTACTTTTACACACCTGAAGGAATTGAAAAAGTATTGATGTTACTGCTACTCTTGCAACCTAATAAGTAGCAAAAATCAAAAAAGTGAGAGAGTAGTTTTTACAGTAGGTTTTCGACTCACTCAAAAATAAAAAGCACTCGCGGAGAGTTTTCTGGTTTAAAAAAGTGTTTTCTTTGCCTATAAAAAATAACAGAAAAAAAATCTTTGTGTTGACATACAAAAAAAATGTAAATATAAACGTCAATTGGTCATAGAAAAACAGTTTCACTCCTCTCTCCTTCACCAAACAATCAGTTCAACCACAGCAGCTGTTTCTGCTTGTTAATCACAGCAGGAAGCAGTCTAACAAGGAGGGTCAAATATAATAAATAAATAACAATAGATCTATACATAACCTTATATCCGTAACATTAATAATTTAGCAAAATCTAATTCTTAAAAGGCTTGGTTTGGAGGCAGGGAAAAACCTAAACCATGCAGGGCAATAGGCCTTAAGGAGCAGGCTGGAAACCTCTGGAGGTTTGGTCACTGCTGATTTATAATGCTCAGACTTTCTCTGTCCATGCAGGTAAAGCAGCTCTCCATCTTCCTTTCATGTGCCTGAATTGTTTTAGTTTTTGTGAATTTTTTTTTATCATTTGTTTTAAGTTTTATCAGACATTTTTATTCTTGCTCTATTTCTGCCTCATGCCTTCCTGTATTTGAGTCCTTTACAACCATCACCCTGTTTTTGTGTCTATCATCTGTTATAAAACTGAAGAATAAAGCCATCACACTGACTCCTACCATAAAGATATAAAACCCCAGCAGGACCTGATGATTTAACTCTGCAGACGTCACTTCTAGTTTCTTCCTTCACTGACCATGCGGCTCTGACCAGAGCCAATAATACTAAAGCGCAGCTCAAGGATCTTAGTTTTATTGTATAAAACATAAATCTTGTTTTTTTTTTTTGGAATGGATCAGAGCGCATCAGGGAGTAAAATTTTGGCTCTTAGTCTCTTGCAGCAAAATATTTTGTACCACAAAACTAAAGATCCTGATCAACAGTGCAAACTGCCTTGTGGGACTTATCCTTTTTATGATTTCCACAGATGTTGTTTTGAAACATATTTAACACCCAGTATGACTGAATGCAGGAGTTTGATTTTTGATTTAATAAGGAAGAGAATGTTTTAAAAGATTTTTGTGGACATTAAGATTGGTAAAATGGAATTGCACAGTTGGAAATTTCAATTAGTATAATAAAATTATTGATCCATCCATCTTCCAGCTTTTCCATGCTGGGGTGCCATGGGGGCTGATGCCCATTTTCGGCACCCTGTACAGGGCATCCTCAAACACTCATAGCTTAGGGAGATACCATTAGGCAGAATTAGAAGAAATTACATGTATTGTTAATATAGCTATTACTTATTTATGCACATTATTTATGTTCTTCAATAAAATTCCTTCACTAAAATGCAGTCAGAAAGCATTCCTTTATTCTCCACTGCAGACCCCCCCAAGAGGGCAAACAAGAAAAAGATGAAAAGAAGCTACTCCAGTGGGACAGGAAAAAGGGGAAAGCAGAAAGTTGCACTTAAAGTTACTAAAAGCTAGTTTCTGATTAGGAGCAGCTAGGAACAGTATTAAAACAGCTGAAAGTGTTCCATTGCAGACAGTAAAGTTTTTGCTACAGTTGATAAAAATTAATCATTAAGGTGTTTATGTTTAGTTTTTTTTGTGCTTTCTAAGGCATTTTAATGAGGTGGCCTGATACAAGTTGGTCATTTCTAATACAATTCTGATATTACAGCTTCAAGTATTGACTGATATTGACCTGATACCATATCAGCATGAATCACAGATAGTTTTATTACTTATTTCATTTTGTGGAATGATAGCAAAGGCTTAAACAAATAATATTAGAGAACAATTAAAGAACAAGACTTACTGTAACATCAGGTATAAAAGCAACTGTCCCATTTCATATTCACCAAAGAATTAGATAAACTATTGTAAATGCAGGCAGATATATTCTGATATTCATTTTCTAGCGGATAGACAATTTTCTATATCAGGTTGGGACGGCCCTAGTTCGTAAGTCAGTGGATATGAATGTCGTATTTGCAGGATTTCCATGAAGCTAAGACTTTAAGTCTAATCTAATTGAGAATTTGAGGACATACTGTAGGGGAGAAAATAAAAATGCTCAGACAAAAAGGAACAAAAACAAACACAGAGAAGAGGACAAGAAAACTGGACATGATGAGAAGAGAAAAAAGGAGAGAATATGAGTAAAACGAGGAAAATTAAAAAGAAGAATAAAGGTAAAAAGGACAAAGGTTAAAACCCATAAAGCTTGTGTATTCTGCTAAAATGTCTGTCTGTTTATTTTATTTTTTTTTTACTTATTTTGGTATTTACATTGATCAAGGTTGTGCACTGTTGTAGTGATGGTGTTAAATCACTTAAAATGTTAAAATGCTTATCAGTTAAAAATCTCTAAATTCATTTGGATTGCTTGTCTCTGAGTTATTGTCACTGATTGATTGTGGAGAATCTATTCCACCAACAGAGTAAATAAGTATACTTAAGGAAGGGCTCGTAGAGTTACTGAACATTTCTCAGGGCAGAGGTTTATATTGGGGTGTCTAACATGAGCGGTCATCATATCTGTTGATTGATTATGGAAGGAGTCTCTCGCTTTCAGATGTTTTTTCCAGAGAGTGTACATGAGAAGGGATAGAAGAAAAAGGCTCTTAGAATGAAGTATTTTGTAGTATTTTGAAAATACAAAAACACTATTTTATTTTGATAATTTTTTTGTCTGCTGTATTTTGTAGTTTATTTTGATAAATTTTCAAGGTATATGGTATTTTATTTGGAAATACATTGTGATGTATTTGTGCCCATCCCTGCCTGTTGTTCGTGTGTCTTCTCATTTCAGAGGGCCTCGGGCCTGCCTCCGCCTCGGGCCCCAAATTTCATACACCTGCTACTACAGAACAGGATTGAACCCCAGAACCTTCTGCTACAACATAGGAGCGTTATTATCTGAGCCGCCATGCAGGCAAAGTGACTACTACTCACTACAGTTTGTTATGAAATAAAAAACATAAAACTGTTTTAAAAGTGAGGAGAGTTTTCTTGTTTAGATTTTTTTTTAAATCTAACTTGATGAAAAGTAAAACATCCATGTGTGGAGAAAGTCCGACCTGTTTTGCAGTAAACCGGTTTTGCCACCAGCTGCTTCTTCTTATAAAACATCCAGCCAATCAGGCGTCGCCTCTTAATTGAAAAAACAATAAGCAGCTCTGTGCTCCATCAGAGCGACAGTGTTGTTAAGACTGAACCAGACATGGCTCTCTAATAAGGCATGAAGCTTAAAACCACCTCATAATCCATATCTGCACCATGATTACATTCTGCATGGAAAATATGTGCATGTGGTGAATGCATGGGCACACATCTTTGATGGATGGCTGCACTAAAAAATGTCCCTCCCTGTTTAATGTATTTCTCTTGTGTAAGCTTGACACTTGTTTATGTTTGTGTGTATCCAACCTCATTAAAGGCCATCTAAGCTTGAGGCAGAAGCTTTGCTAAAGGACATTAATATAAGAGACGTGACGTGTTGTGTATACTTCTTAATAAATGTAATATGAGGAAAGGTTCTTCACAGCTCCACGTGCTTTCATAGCTTTTAGGCTACAAAAGCTGCATTAATGCCTGAGCCAGTCAGTGAATGCATAGCTAACAGGAAGTGTTCAGAGGACAGGTGATAAGCAGCTAATTTGTAGCCTGACTCTGCCTATACAGCAAGAGTATATGTGACAGTAGAGGAAATGAATAAAAATGGAAAACCAGTGTAAAATTTTTCTCAGTGTTTTATTTAAATGAGTGTGTATCAAGCACATAAGGAACACTTTTTAAAAATTGGAAACCGGTTAAAGGCACACCCTGGACTTTGTGACCTAAATAGTTGATGCATGTGAGTTATTTTATTCCTCAGGCCAAAATACAGAGCTTGACACTGTCAATGCTACAAGCGGGCCCACTCTTGAAATACCGACTGTGTATGTTGGGAGAAGACGCACCCTCGTTCGTCAAGTCATATGACCTGGAGGAACATTTCGCTTTTCCTTTCTAGTCATAGAGCTAAGGCTTTAGCCCTACTATTTTTCTGGTTGATCAACGACTAGTGACGGTTGAGGCAGAGAAAACTTTTACATCTTCTAAGAGGCTAAGATGGCCCAGAGGGTGCTCTCCAGAAAGCAACAGCATTTCTCACACCCTCCTGCTGAACCTAGGCGCCTAGTGTGGCCCCCAATCACAAGACACGGGAGGCTTTCTGGCTGTTGACTTTTGTGACAGTGCTGTGGCACTTGTGGCCACTCGGAGAACTAAACAGGAGACTTACAAGTCTAGCACCCCAAGTGACCACAAGTTACACGGTGCGCCTTTAAAATCATAGTGAAATCCTATCTAAAGGTTAAATCATTCTGGCTTAAACATTTATATAAATGTCCTTTTTATCAGACAATATTGTACCAAACTTTAGAACATTTCTATTAAAAAAAAAAAATGTCTGTCTTAAAATCTGTGGTTTTTTTTCGTTATTTTATGCAAGCAAGTGAGTTATACATCAGCCTGTACACCTAAATTCAGCCAATCATATATCAACAGTCATCTGTCAATCAAATTTTTTCGGTCATAGCATCTTGATTCATATGTAGCAGCTAATACATGCGACAGTTGAAACGAGAAATAAGAATAATTTCCTTTCCCATTGAGT
>NW_015150836.1:318100-323828 GCF_000732505.1 Cyprinodon variegatus
GTTACCAAATTAGTGCTACTTGGTCCCAAATGAATTTCCCATTGGGAACCTACTAGCACTAAGTTGCTAACTGGTTAGCAAGATGCTTCCGAAAACCTGGAAAAAATCAAACTGGTTTGCCACAACAATCCCGCCCCATTGATAAACGACCAATCACATTCACTTTATTCACTCATGTAAAGTCGTGCCCCACTCAGGAGAATTAAAAACTGCAACAGTTGGAATAGCCCTTTCTCTACGACTTCAAAGATGCTCTGCATCAGCTTCACACAACAAATATGAGGGATGATAAACTAGTGCTAGCACAACAATCACCTCTCATCAATGTAGGGCTCTTTTTGTTTTTTTATTCACTTCCCAATTAAAACAGGAACTTTTGCCACAAGAGAAATTACTCTGAATGTTTTCTATAATCATAGAGATATGCAGTACACTGTGCAGGTAAAGATTTTAGATGATGGCAGAGGAATCAATTTATTTGCCTTTATCCAAGCAAATCAAATATGTATCTGTGGAACTTAAAGGTCCAGTTTGTTCCATTCTTTCTGTTGAATGTGGTCAGGTCTCAGTAACAGAGCCAATTCCTTTAATGACCTCCTGGTGTAAAGCAATAATTGTTCCCTTGTTCTCTGTTTAGAAACTGCAACAACTAATCTAAATATGAGTAAAATAAGTGTATTTTTCCTTAATTTGTGCAGGTAAGACTATCTGAGCATAAAGTAACAAGATGATGTATGACCCTAAAATGAGATAATTAGATATTATGAACAATATCAGATCCATGGGTTGCTGTAACAATGGAAATTAGTACTTATCTTTAGTTTTTTTTTCTGCTGAGCTTTATCTGGTTTTTTGTTTGTGATTTTTAAAATTGATTTCTTATTCATATATTCATGATTTTACTGTGCAGATCTGTTGTTGTTGGTTACTTGCCTCCGTTTGCCAGAAAATGTGTGATTCAATGGGTATAAATTATTTTTTATTACATTCTAATTATACTGATCTTGTTCATCTGCAATAAAGCATTCGGTGGTTATATGTTTGTTGGATCACACAGTGCATCTATTAAAGTGGTGGGTGCAGGTGGGATTGGTTACAAATATTGCAGCCGTGGGTAACAGAGCAGGAGGGGGTGGTAATGGTCAGGATGTCAGTGGGAATGAAATTAAAAAACATTTCCAAGCAAGGCTTAAGGACAAACTTTCTATGAGAAAAGTTTCTTCATAAGAGTTTCTTTATGAACACAGAACAAGGCGTCACTGTATTTCTTGTGGTTTTGTTATTTGTTAATTTTTTTGTCTTTATATATGATATAATATGATATAATAAATATATGTTAAGTGTGAGGGCGTTATTGTTGCAATATTATTTGCAAATGTTTGCAGAGAGTTGTGTCTGTATCTCAATTTGTGTGGTTGCACTAGGATTTGAAAATGTGTGAGGAGATTTTTGTGTCTGTACAATAATCTGCAAATATGTTAAATAACTTGTGTGTAATCCAATTGGCAAATGTGTAAAAAAAAATCCAGAAATCTATATTCTGATCTACAAATGTGTGCTAAGATTTGCAAATGTGTACTAAAATTTGCAAATGCGTGATTAGATCTACAAATGTGTAGATCAGTCTGTTAGCAAACAGAGTCACTTAAGTCTGAAGTATTTTCACTTAAACACCCAGAAATACAGACAAATCATTGGTTACAAGTCAAGCGGTTTTTCGATTGGCTTTCTTTTCACACGTGACTTTTGCAATTCTTCTGCTGTATGAGATCTGCAAATGCCTAGAGAGGATTCCTATTTGTAATATTTGCTTCTTGAGTGCAGAATCGCAGGCTCACTTGCTCGCAGGTTGCATTGTCCTGCGGGGTGACAGTGGCGTTCACCTGCATTGTCTACTGATGGTGGTCAGAGGGCCCGGTGGCACCAGTGTACGGCAGCCCCGCTTCTGTCAGTGAGCCCCAGGGCAGCTGTGGCTACAATGTAGCTTGCCACCATCAGTGTGTGACTGTGTGTGTGAATTGGTGAATGAATGTAGAGTAAAGCGCTTTGGTCAAGTTTCCTAACTTGAATAAAGGCGCTATATAAGTACTTACCATTTCCGTCTTTGTCTTAATTGTTGCAAAAAAGTGGTTATTCTTAGCCTCAAAGGTCTGATCCGTCTGTCTGTTAGCCGCCATCTTTCCTTGACACATGAACTCCCATAGCAGGAAAAAAATGGAAGGAAGACGCAGCCTGTGATCCTGCAAATTATATAGCACCAATAATACCCTATAGTTAAACCATTTAACTGGATACTTTTACATCACAGATTGCTGTGACTTGATTTTTGTCACACAGGTCTTGTGGTCAAGCAGATACACCATTAAAAAGAACCAAAGGAAGGACAATCCAAAGATTGTGAAAGAAAACAAAAAGCAAAGCATCCATTTAAGGTTCCTTGTGGTGATTAGCTTTTTTTTTTGTGTGAAATTAGAAAACACATAATTCAAAAAAAGTTTTATCATAGCAGCTTAACTTCAAAGTGGTGCCAAATCCCAAAAGAGGCAGATTATTTCTCTTTTTAATTTGTTTATGTTCCAGTTGCAGAGCAGCAGCTGCCACATCACACCCAACCACGTTACAGTGAAGTGGAAATAAGCTGTTTGACTTTACAATGAGCCTAATCTAATACATAAAGGACGCTTGTTTCATTGATACTGAAAAACCCAGCAAACCAACACAGACATGCTGAGCATTTCTCTATATCTCTCTCCCACCTGTTCCTTCATTCCTCTGCTGGCTGTCTCTGTGCAAATAAGATCCATCCATCTCCCTACCAAAGCCGCCCTTTATAATTACAGAGGCCCTACCTTCCCTCGATACCAGCCAATACTTCCCTCATTGCAGCATGAGTGCATGTCCAGCACATATTCCAATACCACCGCCTCCGCTCCCTGCTATCACGCCCCACCTCACCCGTCAACTTCATGAGCCTGAGCAGGAGGCCCGCGGCAAACACACACAGCCGCTGTTTCATCTTAAAGACCAACTACGGTGATGGGGTTTATCTTTGTACATGTATGTACGGCTCGGTTTTAATCACACATTTAAAGATCTGCAGGAGGATCTGAACCCCTTGAAACAGACATCATACTTCTCAACCTGATATTTTTTTTGGCTTTGACCATTTTCCATAAAGTTTTAGTTCAGTTTGCTGTGCCTGATCATAAAAAGAAAACATGTAAAAAACATGTTAAAAAAATATCTCTTGAAGACTGACAGGTTAACAAATCAGTGAAGAAGAGCCTAAAAATCCTCCCCATGGGATTAAAAGAGCCAAGTAAAACACAAAATATAAATTTTCAGTTACAGGAATGAACACAACTGATAAAAACCCCCAGAAATATTAATCTTAAGAAACCTTCACAAATCCTGGACAATTCCTAAAGAACTGAGAAATAACCAATGTTCATAAATATCTACTACGTGACAGAGTAAACAACAATTTTAATTAGTTAATTAGTGATTTTTCCATTTTAACTGATAAATAAAAAAAGTTTTATTTTTCTCTTTTTTGGATAGGGGGAGAAATAAAGTTATTTAGTTAAGAAGATATTAATAAAATAACAACCTAATTGGTGATAAAGTAAAAAGTAGGTCTGAAAAGATTCATTAGATTAATTCTTCAATAGATTCTTCAAATAATCATCAACTAATATGGATTTAATCAGATTTTTGACTGTTTGTAGAATAACCGACTTCTTCTGTTGCTTCTCCATCAGGGTCACAGGGGACTGGTAACATCTCTAGCAGTCTATAAGTGAAAGACAGGCTGCCTTTAACACTAAACATGGCATCTCAGAGATGCAATCAGGCCCAAATTGTCCAAACGATATAAAAATATTTTTCCTTTTAGATTAAAAATCTTCTTTGTCTATCAATATCCTATATATTCAAAACCTTTCAGTCCATTTGGGAATATCTCTTTTTAATTTATTGAACCGATCTACTGCTGTAGTTTGGTTTTAATTGGTTTTCCATTTTAAAAATGTAAGTGGGAGCAATTCTGCAAGATAAAGAATCACATAACGTGTTATAACTAACTAATAGCTTACATAGAGAAGTATTTATCTACTGCATAAGCCTCCAGTGTCTGTAAAGCAATCATTTAAACTGTGGCTCCTCCACACTTGAACAGTAGAAATAGAATAAAGATTTCAAATTCATTTTGAGGGTAAGTTTTTCTATTTTTCCAATATTCGAATCTATAAAGATGGACTGTCCTTGTTTGTATTCTTTTAAACCACATGCACAGAAAATATTGTCATGTTTTCACTGAGGGGATGAGGCTAAGTGCTGATACAACGCAACATTTCCTTCTGCATTGTTCCCTGACCTTATTAGGATGTGTTAACTGAGAGAAAAGCCTGACACATATTGCCAGTGTCTGAGTGGGTGAGTGGAGAGTTTCAGGAACACATTTCCTCTTAAACAAACACACATGCACGGAGTGACACTTGAACTCATCGCTATGGATCACTGTGACTCCTCAAACACACTGGGAGATCTCCAGCTCCCCTTAGGTTCCCTCTCAAAAAGCCAATTACCACCCACCCACAGACCCCCCCCCACCACCACCTACTCCCACCTCTGTATCCAGGCAGAAGCTGAGACAGATGCATCATCCGACCACATAAATAGAACCTTCAATGGACAAAAACGTCCATGTGGCACGCTGGTACCGTCTGACTGTTTAAAAGGCATGAACCCTGCTATGAAGTTTGTCCAGCTAAGAAAGTCTACAAACCTGAGACACAATGACGCGTTAAAAACACATTATACAGCCAACTGCGTCCCAAAATGAGAACGTCAGCTTTAAAGAGATTTAAACCATCTAACCATAAAAAACTGTGGTTTTTAAGATCGTGAATGTTTGATTGCTTCCCTGAAAACACTTTGGTCCAATCAATTTAAAGCTATCAAAATATTTCCAAGTAATCTGACATATTTTTAATGGGTTGACTCATTTCAGGCATCCGGCACTTTTTATGTTGTTCAAAAGCATAAAAAGCAAAAAGTCTTCCTGGAACTGCAATCAGAAAGCAGAAACTATGAGAAGGACAGCAGAAGAACACACCAGTGGAACTGATTTGTTTTCCTTTCACACATACGTGAGCTGTCATCTCCTTTTGAAGTAGAAACATTGATTTTGTTTCAATCATTTTATCAGAGCAAGCACAGAAAGTGATGGGCATCATTGTGTTTACAAAAAGGAAACTGCATTTGAATGTTTTCTGCTTGAAAGGATGCTTTAGGTTCAGCAGTTTAACCTGTAGAAACACTGGGTTAGTGGTAAGATCTAACTACAACGAGGGCTGGATGGATAGATAAAGGGAAATAAGTTTTTTTTTAGTGCCAGTTGGTAGAACAAAATCACATCTTCACCAAGGGTCAAACTTAGGGCCCCTCTTATATTTTATCTTCACCCATCCTCTAACTCAGATGATTTTAACATAAATTAGCATAGCTAATACACAGCTTTACCTTGCTTTTTTCTTACAAACCCATTCAAACACTGAGTTAGTGCATAGAAGGATAAAGTATGAAATTGTGTTCTATCAAACTGGTCCTATAGTCACTCTATTACAGATGGAGTAACGTAACATAAGTAATTTCCCCCTGGGATTATTAAAGTATTTCTGATTCTTATTCCTGGTTGATGGGACAGGTGTTGTGAATGAAACGGTGC
>NW_015150836.1:323838-341952 GCF_000732505.1 Cyprinodon variegatus
AATTTCCACTCTTTTGTCAGATATTTGACTTATTTTTACTCAGAAGTGCATTGATGACTGAAAGACATCTTCTGCCTCCATTTATCTGTTTACTACAGTGTGTTGAATTCATATTAATGTGGATTTAAAGACATTTCAATTAGTGGAAAATATTGCAGGGGGGGAATATAAAAAAAAAAAGTGTAATCAACCAAAACTTTCACGACCCCCATGCAGTAACTCCATTGACCCCCTATGGGTCACGGACCCCCTGTTGAAGATTTCCATCCTAAATCGTTTCATTTCATTTTTATTTCAGTCATGCCTTTTGCTTTTTTTAACATTAACCACAAAGAAGACAAAACTTATCATACTCTTCTCCAAACACAAAAGAAAATATAAAAGAGGGTCTGATGCATAATTTACAATATAACTTCAAGCCACACTGGCAGGTCATGTTTTGACTAAACAAATTTAGAAAACACCCAAGAAAATCAAAGTTACATTTATTTATTGTTGCATATTTTATAGCAGCATATAAGATTGAATTGTTCCCAATTTAAATTTGTTTTTAAACTGGTAAAAGGAAGAGGAGTTCTTTATATTTAGGAGCAGTGCGTTCCACAGTTTGACTCCAACCAGGGAGATACCCATCCACTCCTGGGTCGTTCTGACAAAATTGAGAGTAAAGTTACGTTTTCCTCAACTGGATGAATTTGTTTTAACTAGAAACATACTTTGTACAGTTTTAAGCAAAAGAGAATATCTTGTTTTATACATTATGATTGATGTTTGTAATTTTATAAGATCTTGTAATCTTAATAGCTTTGATTTTATAAATAGTTATTTTGTATGTTCTCTTCTATAAGTTTTGTTATTAATTCATATTTCTTTTATTGTATAGTTCAAATTAATCAAAGGTTGGATAGTAGTTGTGTACAGTATGTGTTTCCCCAAACTTCTGGGCAATGAATAAAATAAGGCAGTATTATTGTGCAATAAAAGAGCCTAAAAACCACACAATTTAAAAAAATCTACTTTAGGATGGCAATATTTTTACATAATTTCTTTATAATACCTCTACATGGGATTTCCACTTAAATTTTTAATCCAGGGTCACACTCAAAAATCTGAAATGAGACACTCTTTCAATATTTAGTCCATTTAAAGACAACTGGATATCCACATCTAATTTGCAATAACAAAAAAAAGATACATTATGTTTTAGCCACATTGAGTGATAATTTGTTTTCATCAAACCAATCGGATGAATCTGCTGATGAAATCTATATATATTTATCTTATAGTTATAGTTATTATATAGTCTATAATCCCAAAATAATCCCAGGCATTATTTTGACAAAATAATGTGCGAGTTGAAACTTGCTCGTGTCTAAACTGCCTCTCTATCGCCCCCCTCAGGTTAAAAAAAGACATACTGCATCTGATTTTTGCTACTGGCTTCCAGGAAGATGTGACCTCACCTGGGAAAAACGGTCTGCATATCTGTGTAATTGGGAATTATGTGAATTCAATAAGTAGGAGAATACGGACTCATCTGATTTTGCTATAACTCATATTACACACTTGGCTGCATTTTAAAATCTGATTTTTAAAAATCTCTATGAATGTGGTAAATATTGACATTAGCATATCCTCCACTCAAATTTTTGTGTACTTTGTTGATTAGCATATGATCTGTCTAGTTATGAAAACGCAAAAATCCACTGAGTTTCCCTCCCAAATCACTTTGCTCCCTCTTTGAATATGTGCTCTGTGTGTGCAAAGAAATTTGCAGGTGTTTTAAAACTCGCAAATCTTTTGAACAGAGCCTTAATTTCTCTGATCATTCCTTATGAGTTGATGATTGGCTCCCCCTTATGGTCTAGAACACCTGTTTGATGTGGAGCTAGTTTGTAGCTTTTCTTTATTTTCAATTTTATTTTATTTCTTTTGTAACATGTTGCATTTTTTTGTTACTTTTGTTTTGTGCGTCAGCCTCAGTTATATGTTCGCAGCATGTTTTCACTTCTTTTTTTGTGTTTGTTGCATCTAGAGACCAGCTGTAGATGGAGGATGCAGCAGACTCTGGGGTAATTAGGCAAATTAGTAAACCTCCCTGTAAGACTCTCTTTAGTTTTGAACCAGTATACACTGAGTAAGGTGTTTTCTTTTAATTATCTTCACATTGGCAGTGCTTTTAAGATTTTTATGTGAGCTTTTATTCAATTAATTCTAATGTATCCCTCATTGATGTTGTGTTGGTTCTTGATGGTTCATCTGTTTTTTTCAATGCCTGCTGTTTAAGGTACCTTTTTAAATCAAATTGGCTCAACTTCTTTACATTAACAACCCTGACAGAACAAAAAAGGATCTTCATTTATCATGCAGGAAATAAACACTGAGACTGAAACACGCAGATATGCCATGAAGATGTGTTTCCCACTGATAATTACTGTTATAAAATGAAATACAACAGGAGCAATAAAATGTTAATGAAGCTGTTGGTGGGATTCAGCCGGGTATTAAAAATCATCACAGGAAGGAAGGAAGGAAGGAAGGAAGGAAGGAAGGAAGGAAGGAAGGAAGGAAGGAAGGAAGGAAGGAAGGAGATAGTTAATAGAAATCAAAACAAGTAAAAATGGTAAAGATCAGTCTATAAAAGCAACACAGATGGCATTTCATATAAAAACGAAAAACCCACCAAGTATTTGGTTCCTTCAGAACAAATGCTCAATCGACCTATTCCACATGACTTTACAGGGTAACATTTCTGGACTATTAAAAAAGACTAAAGTACCCAGATAGAACCCATCCCTACAAACTCGATGCAGAAAAACCAAAGCCATGGATTCAAAGCCTGGAACTTCTTGCTGCAAAGCAGCGGTGTTACCAGCTCCTGCAATATTTTAACCCAAAATATTTCCATCACATCCATTTAATCTCAACTGAACAATTAAAATCCCCCCAAAAAAGGAACAAAAACAGTTTATTTATAGCTGAGAAGTGATGGTCTACCCCTGATATCTGGTGTTATCTGTTGCCTCTTGGAATGAATACTAAATAAATAGTAAAAAAACAACAACAAAATAAAAATATAAAATGGTTGAGCTTCACCACATACACAGACACATAAAGTAAAGTGGCACAGCTAGTCAGCTAGTCAGTGATAGCATATCTGAGCATTCTAGCCAATTTTTCAGACTGAATTTTAAAACAAACTGAACTGAACATTACAAACAGACTCACATTTTCTTCATACATGTCAGTTTTAATGGTGGATAATTATATGATATTAAGATGGTCAGGTCCTCCTGCAGCAAAGCATCCCCAAACCATGACACTTCCACCTCTGTGTTTTACCTTTAGTATGAACTTCTTTTTCCAGAAACACTATAACTTTCCTCTTTTCTAGTGTCCAATAAATATAATGTTGTTCTAATGGGTCCAAAGAACATTATTCTGGAGGTTGTGGTCATTGTTAACATTCTCCCTTGGAATTTTACTAATTATGCAAAGTTTTCTTCCAACACACTGTTTTAACAGCAGCCAAGTTAAATACTGCATATGAATCTTTCGCTACCACAATTATGTTTTCTATCTAGAAAATCCAAAATCAAACTTCTGAGTACCAAAGAACACAAAATAGCTTCACCAGAGAAGCCATGCTGATTGCACATGGAAAGTTAATTTGAGGCTGATGTTCCTCTGCACAACAATTATTACAGAAGTAAAATCTAAGACGACATTTTAAAACAAAATTACAGGACATGTTTGCTTTAACTATTATAAAAAGTTTAATTCAAAGGAAAATTAGATTTTTTTTTTTGGTTACATTTAAAGAGAAATTAGAATCTGAAAGTCTGAGCTTTTCAAAATTCGTAAATTGAAACTGGCGAAGAAAATTGCAATCGATGCATCTTTAAAACCCCACAAAGCTGTAGGGAACAGTTGGTTTACCAGTCTGAGCTGCACAGCAACACACACACACACACACACACACACACACACACACACACACGTTGGAGCAAGTTTCAGTTTCCAGGCGAACCGATAACAGCAGTGAGATGTTTAGTATTCAGAGAGGAGGGATGAACCCAGACGATAGTTGGCTCTAGAAACAAAGCAGCCTCTCAGTGACTCTCAGCTGAGGCTCTCACCCCGTTTGTGTGTTTGAAACAGTTGTTCATGCATGAACCCTCTGATCCTCACCACTTCCCATCCAGCAGACCAGGTTTGTGTGTGAATGCGTGATTTATGGACACACAAGTTAAGCATGCAGCCCAGTTTTACTCACCCAACTCAAACTCATGGGGTTATGTTGGTTCACCTGCCCTGAAACAGAGAAGTAAATATAATTAGTACAGAAAACAAGCTATTTGTTTTTCTGATTTACTAAATAAATGTTTTTCTACTCCAGATCCATGCAAAACACTCTGAAAACTGAACATTTTCAGTAAAGCTACAAGGCAACATGCATTTCACCTGAAGGTGCTTCTGCACAGCATCCTTTCATCGTCAAATTAAATCTGTTGCAACACAGACAAACAGATCAATAAAGAACTTGTTTGGGTTTTTATCTCTACAGCAGCTATGGAAACTCATTAAAGGTTTCACAAGCCAATATTTTTACAGATAACTTAATTGTATGTTGGATTTAGTAGCAGTTACCGCAGCCCACAGAGAGGTGGGCAGGGAAAATTTAATTTTCTCCTTTGGCTTTATCAGCAGAGACCTCTTTCATCCCTTTAAACGTCAAAACATAATTTATTGAAGTTAAATATATATATATTTTTCTATTTGGTGCCAATGTTTATGCTGAATAAAACCCAGTTTACAGCCTCCGTGAGGGTGAGTTAGATGTAAAGAATGGGAGCGTGCAGCCTCAGAAAGCGTGGGAATTCAAATGTCTCGCTGGGCCTCAGTAGCTGATGAGATCCCGCTTTGCCAAGGCTCGTCATTCAGCTCTTTGTCTGTCCTGGTCTCTGCTCACTGAGACGTGCCTGAAATAACAACAAGCCTCTACCTTTTACAAGACAGGACTGTAAAGATTGGATTATTGATCAGGGTTTTTTTTTAGAGCTTAGCATTATCTGAAATCTGCCAACTCTGATGCAATTATTAGCATCTAACAAGTATCCTTAACCCTGAAACAACAGCCGTGGATAATGCACAAGCTGGGAAATCTCTTTTCAGGAGCTGGAATTGCATCTGCAATGTGGTCGAAAGATTAACGAGAAAGCTCTGACCTCAGAAATGACTAGAAAGTTGATATAGTAATGAGGCTGCAGAGAAGAAGCCGATATCCCCTCCCTGAAGCCAAGCTTTACACATCAGACCAAAAGGTCTCCTCACCCACAGAATAACACTAGTAGAGGTTTTCCACCCTGACTTTCACTGATAGAAACATGGAAACCATCATCAACTGGTCTGAATTACAAAAAAGAACAAAAAACATCTAAAATTACAGAAACTAATATGATGAACTGGCCTCATGTCTTCAGCGCAGGAGAAGCTGGTGAAGCGTCAGGCTTTCCGTCACTTTATTATCAAACTCATAGTCATACCTGATGAAAGCCCTTAAACATAAACATACCACCTTCTTCCTTTACTTCACTGGTTTCCTAAAGTCTCCCCACTAGTTTTTCACTTAATGTGGCATCTTATTTGTCAAAAGTTCTCCTCAATCTTCACTGTCCCTGCTTCATCCACCATCACCCACCATTTCCACCTCCCTTTTTCTGTGCTGCCTCTCAGCTACAAAAAAAATCGCCCCCACAGACTAAGACGTTATTCCAAACAGGTTTAAAAACCTTTCATATACTCACTGTGTTTTAAAACTGTCTCTTCTTAATTGCTTTTTCTAGTCTTATTTTTATTTTCCTTTGTATTTATTGCACTCAGTACTGCTTATTCTGTATTTTAAAGTTCTTGTATAAGACTTTTCTAAGATTTAAAAGTCAACTTTAGTTATATGTTTGGTGAAAAAATGCCTTTAGCACTTCAGAGTATTAATTTGTTAATTAAAATGCCTCTTTCCTACGGGGTGCTGCACATTTCATGACATAACATGCCACTTCTGAAGGCTGAACAAAGCCCCCTGACTGGAGAAAGTGGGTGTATATTTACAGTGCAGGCGCAGCACAGTCAAGGTAGGTGCTTCAGGGGGAAGGCACTTCTTGGTAGATATTTCCCATCTGCTCATTTTCACAGGACAGAGATGGGGCTGCTGCTTAGACAGCCGGCCAATTAGGAGTGGTAATTTATCATATTGTTTGTTATTGCGACAAATTGCTATTAATGTAGATATAATGCAAATAGCGATGATAAAAAAAAACAAAAAAAATGGTGAATTGCAAATTTAATTTTTAATATTTTTTCTTTAATTTTATCAGTTGGGGCATTGGCCAATTTGAAGGATATAATAAATGTGACTACTACGTAATATTTAGTGATATCGGCTATACATCTTAATTTAATTAAAATCCTCCTTCTCACATATAAAGCCTTAAATGGCCAAGCACCATCTTACATCAGAGATCTGATTGTTCCTTATGTTCCTAACAGAGCACTTCTCTCTCAATCTGCAGGTTTACTAGTGGTTCCTAGAATTTCTAAAAGTAGAATGGGAGGCAGAGCTAGGTTCCTCTCTTTTAGAACCAACTACCAGTTTAGTCCCTGAGGCAGACACCCTGTCTACTTTTAAGACTAGGCTTACAACGTTACGTTTTGAAAAAGCTTATAGTTAGTGGCTCAGGTTATCCTGAGCTATCTCTATAGTTATGCTGCTATAGGCTTAGACTGCTGGAGGACATAGGGACCCCTTTTCATCATTCAGCTTCCTTTTATCTCTATTCTCCCACTCTGCACAGTCTGTTAGTTCAGTCTCTAACGTTCTGCTCTCTCTGCTTTTTCTCATAGCAGCTTTGCATCATCTGTTCCTGTTTGGCTGTGACTCCATCCTGGAGAGGAATATCAGCTGTGCTGCTGCCATCAACACCTTTGTTTATAGATGTTTGAGATCTGCCTGTTTTTCAATGTAGTCCTGTTTCTCTGACTGTGACTAACTGGATGTGCTTTTCGTCCTCTGATGTGGGGGCTGGCTTGGAAATTGTCTACCTGGCTGTGTGTTTTCTGAATGGGGCTGCCTGTGGGGCTGATTTACAGTTGCTTTTTGTATCTGTATCTTTCCCTATGTCTACTTCTGTCTCCTTGAACCCCAGTCTGTTAAACAGGAATTTTTTCCTCTCCACTGTCACTAAAAGCATCCTTAGTGTGAGGGATTGCCTTCGAGTCAATGAGTCGATCCAATCAACTGGTTTTCCTTAGATAGAAAACTTTGAATCGATTTTACTGTATGATCTGGTCGAACTGTAAAGTGCCTTGAGATGACATGTGTTGTAAATTAGGACTGTATAATTAAACTGAATTGAAATTGAAATTGGTAAATCTTTTCCAAGAGTAGTGTTTGTGATTGTGGGGGAAACGAATGCTAGTTACCAGTTAACTTCAAAGAATTAATGAAGATTGTTTTTAACTGTTGCTTTTATCGTTATCAGGATAAAACCCACTACNTCATCTGTTCCTGTTTGGCTGTGACTCCATCCTGGAGAGGAATATCAGCTGTGCTGCTGCCATCAACACCTTTGTTTATAGATGCTGGAGATCGGCCTGTTTTTCAATGTAGTCCTGTTTCTCTGACTCTGACTAACTGGATGTGCTTTTCGTCCTCTGATGTGGGGGCTGGCTTGGAAATTGTCTGCGTGGCTGTGTGTTTTCTGAATGGGGCTGCCTGTGGGGCTGATTTACAGTTGCTTTTTGTATCTGTATCTTTCTCTATGTCTGCTCCTGTCTCCTTGAACCCCAGTCTGTAAAACGGGAATGTTTTCCTCTCCACAGTCGCTAAAAGCATCCTTAGTGTGAGGGATTGCCTTCAAGTCAATGAGTCGATGCAATCAACTGGTTTTCCTTAGATAGAAAACTTTGAATCGATTTTACTGGATGATCTGGTCGAACTGTAAAGTGCCTTGAGATGACATGTGTTGTGAATTAGCACTATATAATTAAACTGAATTGAAATTGGTACATTTTTTCCAAGAGTAGTGTTTGTGATTGTTGGGGAAACGAATGCTAGTTACCAGTTAATTTCAAAGAATTAATGAAGATTGTTTTTAACTGTTGCTTTTATCGTTATCAGGATAAAACCCACTACCAACCCTACTATGATTAATATCACAGGGTCCAATAACTGATCTCCAAAGACTTTTAAAGCCAAATTAGCCAATTAGCTTTAAAACTGCTTTATATAAACCAAGAAGCCAAAAGTCTGAGGATGTTTGGCCTGAAGCAGGTTTAATATCTTCATGAAATAAAATGCAGTCATAAAAGAGCATTGGGCAAACTGGGGACCAGTTGATTGAAACATCATCCCTTTTCTTCATCGTTAACGCCTCCAACATGTAGAGGTCTTTTGTTTACCAATGGAAGACAAAGAGTCTCTCTTGTAGGAACCTTGTTTTCTGTAAACCTCTGTTCCCCCAGGTGTGTTGGTGTTTGTAAGAAATTATTCTGCTGATTATAATCCCCACCATTACTCATGTTTGAACTCCTCTGGGTAGTTGGGAGCAAACACTGGAAATATCTGGCTGCTTCCCAAACTGCATCAATGCCCTGTCCTGTTGACAGACTGTGGACAGCAGCCAAAAGCAAAAACCACCAACATAAGGTGGAATAAAACTGGCTGCAAAGGAGCGTCTGAACAATTAGAAAGAGGCAGATGTTTCAAAGTATTAGGATAAAGATTTAGATATGAATGTGTTCATTGGATCTCCTTCTGAAAATCTCTGTTATGATTTACAAACTAATGTTATTTTTAATGTGTTAAAAATACACACACACACACACAAAGAGCAAATAAAATGTTACATTCTGCAATAAAAGCAGAGGAAGACAAGATGTTATTATAAAAGAACAAATAATCTACTGCTAATTGTCAGTATTGTGTTTTGTATCTTAATGATGTTCGTCTAGAAAAGCAGACAGAGTAAAACCCCAGATTCTTATATAATAGTCATACTTCTAGGACTTTTAGTTATTCAGACATATTATGGAGAACACAGAAAAATGTGACTGTTTCATACAGATGATGGACAAAATTCCAAACACAGCAGGAATTTTGCTGAGTCAGTAACTTTATAGACCCTGTTAAAATAGCTGCATCATCGTGCCTCCATGCATTATAGGCTACACCAACACATTTATGGGGGGGACTAATGCCAAAAATAAATACATAAAAACAAAAAAATGCTTAATAAATGAATAAACAGAAAATCAAATCCTTAAAAAACCGATACAGCAAATATATAAATGTAAGTAAATAAATCATAAAATGTGATATAAATATACATCTCTTTTAAATAGCTTAGTTCTTTATATATTATTAATATTATTTATTATTGAGAATTTTTTATAGAGTGAATTTTCTTCCATTATTGTTGCAAATAAATGAACACATTTTGCTATATGAAATTTGAGAAATCATAGTTTGTATTTTTACCAGATTTAGTATTTTATTTTTGGTTTTGTTTTTTAAAGTTTTCTTATATATTTTACATTTACAAAATTTTGTTTTAAAAATGAAAATTTTAACTTCCAATAGAAATGTGTCTTTTCTACTGGCTTCAGAGTATAGCCCGCCCCCAGAAATGAAGAGAGTTTGATCCGTAAGAGGCAATTTGACAAGAATGAAATGAATGAATATCAATATAAAAAAGAATTTAATTTTTTTTTTTTTAAATGTAAAATTTTCAAAGGAATATAAAAAATTTCAATGAAACAACAAAACTGAAAATACAAATTTGTTAAAACATCTTGGGAAATATTGTAAAAAATAAAATTTGATAAAATAATATAAAATATGAAAAATATATGTTTTTTTCCCCCCCCAAATTTCTATTTTCCAAATGTCTTAATTGCTTGCAACAGTAATGGAACAAAATCTACTCATCAATTCATTTCCTGGTATGTTTTATTATTGTTGTCTTTTTTATCTGTCTCTGTATTTTATTAACCTATTTTTTTCCAGGCAATTTTACATTTCTGTTTGTGTTTCTAGTTTAGTATGTCTAACTTATTTTTAGTTGGTCTCTTTGTGAAATCTTTTATATATTGAGTATTTATTATTTCTGTATTTATTTTTCTAAATAGTAAGAATATAACATATGCAGTCCTCCATAGAACTGGTCCATGGTCTCCTTTCCATCACAGGCAAACACAGCCAAGCTCTCACTGCCACCTAACCTTTCTTATAGAAACCAAAGCTGCTTAGAAATGGAATCAATCTGCCTTTGAGAGAATTACATGTTTATTTGAATTTTTAGCCTTTGTCATGAATTGTGGCCATCTTTGGCCATTTGTGGTTTAAATTCTCTGATAACCAATCATTGTGAGTGGGCCAAACGTCATAAGCTCTAAACATGTCACCTTCAAATTAAGCTAGAAGGAAGGGGTAATCGAGCTACCATAAAAAAGAAGTATATTGTTAATAAACTGGAACTAAACACACAATGGACTTTTGGAAAAGCTGTTTAAATATGTCGGGAACTACGACAAGAACAAGTCAAATTGTTTTCTGTTTTGTTTTCCGTTGAGCTTTGCATAAAATATCAGATCCTCACAGCCAAACTCCACATCTCCTCTCCTCATGTTGTTATTTTGCTGCCTGAAAAGGCACACAGTCCACACACTTCCACAGGACAAACAGCACTTTTCAGCTGTAAACAAGAGAAGAAGATATGAGCAATAATGTATCACAAACCCACACAGATCAGGTTAAACTCAGCAATAAACAGTGAGGAGTTTCAGGCCAAAACACACAACCCCCCACACATAAATACATAAAGAGCAAGTCAATAAAGAGAGGCCTGGTTGACACCTTCACTAATATGAGAAGTGGGTTCAAACACTACAGCCTGCTCCATATTTGACTCACATTGATTTTTCTTTTTTCTGTCTCGCGCTGCTGCTCCTCAAACAACAACTTTTCATTCAATGATACTGAAGCTGCATTGGATTTCAGAAAATAAAGCAGAGAAGGTGCATCTGTTCAGGTCGGAGACCATGTTTCCTCTCTCCACAGGCAACAAAAAGCCATATTCAATCATCAAAAGAACAACAGCGGAGGAAAAGCGTCCAATTAGTTACTCTAATATCAGTGTAGAAATCATCCAAAGATTTCTGTTCTCTGTTTTAGCACGGTGCGGCTGCACTGGTTGCACTGAGGGGTGCAGAAAATTTTCGCTCAGGTGCAACGACACAACATGCAGCTGTACACAGCTGCTGTAAAACCACTGCACAACATCTTTATGTGCTCATATGAATGCAATAATGTTAAAGGTTGTAGCATAGAAGCAGAATAACAGATTTCCATTTTGAGAAGACCGAACCTTCCAAGGGAGGATTCTTTTAAACACTCATCAGCTGTAATAGAACAAGTTATAAGGATGGAGGTCACTAAAATAATGGTTGGTTGGATGTTGTCATTTTCTCCAATTATGTGTTGGTCCATCTGCTGATTGTTTAAGTCATTATTGCTCGATAGTTTTCCAATTTTCTCTGCTGTTGCTTCCATACATGCATCAATACATTTAAACAATATTATATACAGTTCAGAACTTTTTAAAGCCTCTTTGTGCTGTTCAAGAGCAAATGTGTTTCACAGTGTGTTAATGGTGGTGGCATTTATTAGCTGGATGTTTCCAAATGTTTAAGAGCTGTTTCTTTCTTGTCATGTTTTTACCTGCAAAGCTGTCTGCGTTGTTACAAATTTCTTAAGTGCTTGATGAGAGGATTATAATATAACATAATTATAATATAACATAATGAAAGAGCAAGAAAGATATTGGAAACTAGGAAGCAAAAAGAGGGAGACTAATTAACACACTAGGGCTGAACGATTAATTGCATTTGCAATAATATCGCGATAGGATAAAACGAGATTTTCTAACCGCAAAGGACGCAATTTGATGGGTCACGTGATGGGGGTGACGCGCTAGCAAAGTAACACGGAGGGAAACTCGAGATTGTCAGTGACTAACCTGTTGAACAATGGCCTCAGACTGGACAAAAACTGAAAAAACTGAAGGTCTGGTACCAAAGAGGAGCAGTACGTCACTTGTGTGGAATTATTTTGGGTTTAAAATAGTAGAAGCTGCGCAACGTCAGGTGTTGTGCCAGACATGCCTTGCTATTGTTGTGCTACCTCACAAGGTAACACAACAAACCTTTATCAACATTTGAAAAACCACCACAAGGTTGTGTATGATAGTTGCATAACTAGAATGGCAACTACCAGTGCCTAAACGTCAATTAAGCAAAGTACCACCTGACAGGGATCACTGACCGAACTGTTTGCAAGTGTTACTCCTTACGAACAAAATGCGAAACAGTCACTGAAATAACTCTGGCAATAAAGGAGTTAATAGCGAAAGACATGATGCCCTTCAGTATAGTGACCAAGCCTGGGTTTACGGCTTTGTTAACCAAGATGGATAAACGGTATTCAATGCCATAACGCACATATTTTAGTCAAGTCGCCATACCCGAGCTATACAAAAAAATGCTGGGACAGAGTTGCAGCGGATTTGAAAACAGTAGAGTTTTTTGCAAGAACTACTCATTTGTGGTCAAGACGTACAGCGGAGCCATATCAGAGTCTCACAGTGCATTATATTGACAAACACTTAAATCTTAAAGCTCGCTGCCTTCAAGCCTTCTACTTCCCGGACGACCACACAGGGTAAAACATTGCTGCCGTGAAAAGATGTTAATAAGGTAAAGCCACAGATTGGTTTCATTTATTGTGGTAATTCATGCTCTAAATAAATCTAATTATTATGAAACCGATTTGTTTGTATATGTTTAAAAAGACGTGAGAAATTAAACTGGAATAATCGCATGAAATCGCAATGTTAACATAAAAAATTGCAATTACATTTTTTTCCAAAATCGTTTATCCCTACAACACACATAGATAATTAATATACATCGATAACAAAAAACCCTGAATATGCCAAAAGGAGATAATACAAATATAACACAAGCCAAACCTGTCAGGACTGCAACTTGCAGCTTATTAACCTTATCACTGTGTTATTCATTGTTTTTCCATTTGATTTCTCTTAAAAGCAAAGACATTCAATTGTATTGGAGTTTTAACGGTAAAGAAAATATTGGTTACTACTTCAATAGTGAGTTTGTCCAGAACTCTGTGATTCGAACTTAGAGAAGATTTTTAAAATCTGACCTGCAGCATAAAAAAGAGACAATCCTTTCATCTTGGGTCTAATTCACAGTTTCTAATCTGTCTCATATCTGACGTTCCTGATTGCATCAGACAGGATCTTATGACACAAAATGAATGCATTCATCTTATGGCCGCTGTTACATCAGCAGCACTGCAGCTCAGATTAATCACAGGGTTTCTGTACGGGTCGGTGTGTGAGAGGACGACAGAAATACTGAACGCTTTCCTCACTAAGCTCTAATAAAACTATTCTTATTCATCTTTTAAAACCCAAACTGGTCACTGAGCTGTTCTGCTCTGGAGGTGTTTGAACATGTAAAGAACGGAAGGACATGAAAAACAAAAACAAGTGACTCCTGCATCAGTGTGAGGAACGGAGGGAGGATCAGGTTCTCAGAGAGCACAGGGTGATGGATGGAGGGTTTCAGGGCTCTGTGAGGGTGTGGAAATAAAAGGATCTTACATTAAAGGACAGTTTAATAGAGTCGGAATAGCTCTTAACTGTTTTTAGGTCTTTGTTGTGGCTTTGAACTGAATCTGCACATATTTGAATGTTTATGTTAGTTACGTTTTTTTAAATGAATAAAAATCAGGAAAACAAACAGAGAACAACGTTTGCAGACATGGAAACACTCTAAAAACCAGAACAATAAACAAAGCTAAGTCATAGAAAATTTGAAATTATTGATAAGTGTGATGTTTGTGACAGTATAATTTAACCTCCCACCCACTGAGGTAACATGCATTCCTTCTGTGCAGCTCTAAAAGAGAGCAGAGCCCATTAGCATTAAAGGTAAATGGCATCTTTACTCATTTTCTGCAAATAAATGATGAGATATGTGAATATAATGAGATATTTATCAAGATCTGATGGCTTCATTACTTTCCTTTCTTATATCAAGTGTCAGTCAGGAGATTTTGCATTTATTATGAGATAATAAATACTGCACCCTTGCCAGGTTATGGATCCTTTCTTATGATAGCTTGAGGGGGCTCTTATGTCATCATAAGCAGAACTTTGATCTTTATCAGCACAATAAATCTCTGTGTCTGGTGCCTGTAGGTTAATGTGAGGCAGTGTGAGCATTTTCTTGAAGGAATAGTTGATGTGACCTAAAGAGTAATCAATGGCTTCCAATATTTGCATTATTAGCCTGCTAAAACTACTATACTAATCTCAACAGGACAGTGAAAAAAAATAGGAATTACATTAACACATGTTTCATAAGTTACACCCCATAAAAAATGAGGGTAGGACCACAGTGCAGGAAGGGACAAGGGATGAGAATAATGATGGTTTGAATATTAACAGAAATATCATGCAGAAAATCCAAGACAGGAAACAAAGCAGGAGGGAAACAGGTTGTGAGACAGAAGGATCTAGCAAATAACATCTAGAGAGCTTTAATAGAGATGGAAGCAGGGAGAATGACATTGGATGCAGGTGAGTTAATCATGGAGCAGCTGGGTTTGAAAGAAAGCAAAGAGACTAAAGGAGGAGCAGCGATAAACACCAGTGCACAAGTAAACTAAACACCAAATAAACTAACTAAGGGGGAAAGATAAAGACAAAAATAAAGAATAAACAGATTAATAAAATAATATAGAAACATGTTTCTAGCAATGATGAACATTAAAAAATGAACATGACATTTAGACCATAAATGATTGAAATAAAGAAAACAAAAACCCAAACTTCTGTGATCACAGCACCTACTTCTATGTTTCCCTGATATTCTTTAAAATGTATTTTTACTTCATAAGACATCTTTTAAAATCAAAGTCTTTGGCAGAATTAAGAGCATACACTGTGCGATTTTTTTCAATCGTTGCATGCTGCTACAGTTCACACTCTACGATGAAACCGCAGGGTTTCGTCGTACAGTTTGAATTCACAGCTCATGTTGTATGTTGTCACACTGTGCGCCCCGATGCTCTGATGCGATCTACCTGCTCACACTGTACTTCTAAAAACCACGTTGGACTGAGCTCCACAGTGAGGTGGCGCTACTCGGACTTGTCTATCCAGAAGCCAAACGAGTAGAAGAGGAATATGAAGCTCACTAGAGTGAAACGAGCAGCCTTGGCAATATCTGCAATTTTATGCTGAAAGCCCTAAAAAGAAAAGGCGACAATGTATTTGGACAAAGACATGGCTGAGCAGACGTGGCTACTACAGTCTGTCAGTTTTACAGAAAGAACTCCATTTTACTCGCAACCCTTGCTTCTGTGTTTACATCTGAGAGGAAGAAGAAGAAAAATCCTTGTTTGTCCACTGAGCGATTTGCTGGCTAAATTTCAAACATGTTAGTTTTCTTTCGACATCACGATTCCTGATCGGGAGGTGGTTGTTAGAGGCTGATTGCCCCTTGTTACCACCTGTACACTACATGAGGCATGATCAGGCTGAAAGTCGAACAATCCTCGCATGACTGGAAGGTCGGCCAGAAAAGGGCAAAAAACATACAGTGTAAGCCCAGCTTTAGACAGGCATGTTATGTTATAAAGTAGAGGCATTTTTCACACCAATTCCCCCCTGCTTTAATGCAGAGCTCCAAGTCAGGCTGCCTGCATCCTGTTCATGTTTAGGAGAACCTGATCACTCATTCTGTACTGTAGGTCACGCCTTACAGGTGGGAATCTTCATGCAGTTAAAAGGATTTCTGATGCATGGGAATCAGTTATCCAAAAAACACTAAATACAATATTTTTTTTAAAACATCAATAATTTCTGTTGACAATTAATATTTCACACGTCCAAAGCTGTATTCTTATTTATTCCCTTAAGTAAGTATTTTCCCTTCTCCCTTGTTTATGTGTTTCATTGTGATTTAGTTAAACTCTAGTCTTAATATTGTCCCCTAAATGACACACTGGCATCGTTTGGTTTCCTTCATCATATAAGCTCCATGTTGATCATTGATCCTTGCAGGTTCCCTACAGGTATGCTGCTCTGTCTGTTTGTGCTCTGATGTAACATTTTCTTTTTCATATTGTTAAATATTTCATTCACCTTTCAGTTCCCAAGATCCTGTCAATGTTTTGGTCCAGCTGAAAAAAATATGCATCATGATAATTAGAGGGAATATTTATCTTACCATAAACAATGTCTGCATGTCAATAAGCACAACAAAGCTTCAGTTACAATGAAATTCTGCCCTCATAATTATAATTATTGTACTTTATTTTCATTCCCAACCTGAAGGAATCTCAGTGATGTGTAAACAAGGTCATGACAGTGAGGCAGTAAGCAATAAGAGAAAAACGAAAAACAATGAAATTCAGCTTTGTGCCTGAATTTAAAGAGATGGGTTTGGACTCTTTAATGGGCCTCACTCTCATAATGCATCGCAGTAAAATCCATACCAGATGGCATTTTCAGATGGCAGCATCAGGCTGTCAAATGCAAGTTAATAAGTCTCTCTGAGTGTCATTAAAGGCTGCACAGCGAAAGCAGCATGATGCAAGCTGACTGAGGGAATAACCAATCAATGCAACAAGACTGAAAATAACATTTAAAGACCAAAACTCCAAAATCAGGACCAGAAAATGTCCAGGGTTATATCCTGAAAGCAATTTGTGTTATTTTTCTTTAATAATTAATTAAAACAGTTATACTGAAATAAATATTTATAACCACAACAGACAGACAGATGCCACTTTGTCTTAATTATATAATATTTATGACAGAATTGAGGCTTAAAAAATGCATAAGAAAGAAAAGTGTTGAACCAAGGTCCTAAAAACAATAATCTCATGAGTGTAAACATTGCAGTAAAAATCATAAAGAGAAAGCATTGATTTAGATGAATAATTGTTGAGGCATTACAGAGAAAAAGTGATGGACATGCAGACAGAGGCAGAGACAGGGAGTGTTAAGAGAAACAAATAGATGTAATAAATCTTTCAGCTTGTAGCCGACAGAAAGATGAGCTGAGGGGAAACAGGGGAGCCTGAGAAAACTGCACCACAACCAACAAGATTTACATGAAAATTTGAGGCGGAAACAGGAATGAACAGAAATAAACAAACCAAAGATGGTAGCAGATTGTCGGGAGGGCTTTTCATCTCATTATGCAGAGAAGGAACAACATTGATCTATTTATTTTATGCAGCAATGCTCATTTTTAATAGCTTTATAAATGTCCTGCTCTACCTGCTGCCATAAATATCTACTTCTGTTGCAAACAAACAGATCAAATTAAGGTCAATTATTTCCTTATAGATTAAATTAGAATATCAATGGCTCATTGTGCACAGCTTACATTTCCTTCCTGTATTTTCTGTTAAAAGTAAACAGTGTCTGAGATTTAAACCATGAATCTGAAGGGAAAGCATGTAGAATTTTCATCAGAATTATCACACCTGGCATTTAGAAATAATTACCTTCTTCCACTTGCTATCCTTAAAGTTTGATTATAACCATTGCCTGACTTTTTAAATGAATGAAAGCATGTCTACAAAGTACACAGTTTCCTATGACTGGAGGAGGCAAAGATTTCTCTTAAATGGTCAGCACAGCAGCGTGAGTCGGGTGGGATAATGACCACATGTCATGCAAGTGTCTGTTTGCTCTGTTTCATGTTTCTTTCTTCTTCATTCAGTATCTTGGGAAACCAAATAAAGGACATTTAGCCTCAAATATTGCATGTTTTGAATTTTCTGAAGGCCTCATAGAGGAGACAAAGTCGACCCTACAGGTAAAAAAACGGAAGATTTTTTATGCGAAAAAAATAACCCCAGACATCTTATCTTCTAAAAACACATATAACTATTTTTACACAATCTAATATTAAAACATTTTAGATATCAATATATATATATATATATAT
>NW_015150836.1:342298-344879 GCF_000732505.1 Cyprinodon variegatus
AGCTTCCTCCCACAGTCCAAAAAAATGACTGTTAGGTTATATAAATTCTCCTTAGGTGTGAGTGTGTGAGTGAATGGTTGTTTGTTTGTCTCTGTGTTGGCCTGCGATGGACTGGCCACCTGTCCAGGTTGTACCCCGCCTCTCGCCCATTGACAGCTGGAGATTGGCATCAGCATCCCTCGTGACCCCACTTGGGATAAGTGTGACAGAAAATGGATGGAATTGAACTTTATTGATCTCACATGGAGGAAATTTATCTCTGCATTTAACCCATCCCCTTGGGAAGCAGTGGGCTGCCATTGTACGGCACCCTGGGAGCAGTGTGGATATTTTCGCTTAGTGACCCAGAGTGGCAGTCTGTCGGAGTGGGGCTCAAACTCAGAACCTCAGTATTCCAAGCCCTACGCTCCCTTACCACTAGGTCCTAATTATCGTCTTTTAAATTTTCAATGGAATATAAAATATTTAATTATATAAATAAATGCATAAAAAAAACTTTTGTCATTAAATATATTTTAATCATTTTCTGAGCATTTAATTATTTAGTATTTTTTCCTTTTTCATGGTACACTTGAATGTTATTGGTTAAATAAATAAATGCATTTTAAATATAAAATAATTTTATTTTTTAATTTAAAAACATTTTTATTTTTTTTATGAGACATTTTTATTTTTTTATTCTGCATTTTAGAATTTGTCTAAATGTGCATTTATGCAAACCATAGTGTAACCCCATACCACTGATATATGATGTAGAGGAAGAGGAATACATAGGGTTACCACGACAACTCCTTTTATCAACATGATCCTCTTGACCGGAAGTGATGCTATTTTTGAGCAAACACAGCCCGACTTTAACCCAATAGGAGCTAAAGATTAAAGAGGAATCAAAGAGGCCTTCCAACCTCAAAGACTCAGAGCTCACCACTAAAGCAACAGTAAAAATACTATGGTTTTATTGTTGACAAACCAAGACACAATTTTCCCTGATAGACATGATCTTGTATTCCATTTTTGATTAATTTTAAATTGATGTATTTTCAAAATTGTTCTTTTACGCCTTAAAAGAATCATATGATCATAATATATAATATCATATCCTATGTAGTTTAAAATTAATTATTTTAAATATGGGTCTGCTTGGAGAGTAAATAATTTTGTGTCTATCTTTCTGCATTTCATCAGGAAATTTTGTGGGGGAAAAAAGTGCAATACTGTTTTTTTATGCATTACTATATCACTCTGTTGACTGCAGTTGTTACAGTTTCAGATGATTCTTTTTAATATACATTTATTGTTGTACAATAAGATTATTACAAGCCAATATTGTGCAAAGTTACTGAACTGTTTGCCCAATGTTATTACATAATTGGCTGGGAAACTTTATTAGGTTTAAAACTGAAAATATTACTATGTTATCACCTTTTATTGCTTTACAGGCTGCTTGAGTAAACTGCACTTATATAGAGATGATAAAATCGACTGAGCTCTGAGTTTCAGAGTGAAATTTATTTCAAAGACTGGAGTCTCTTTTAGCAGATTTATGTTTATATAAAAATAACAACAACAAACAGCGGAGATCGCTCCTCGAGGTAGCCTGAAACTCTTCCCTCCTCCACCTGAGTATGAATCTGTGCTCCTTGTGTTTGCGGTCAGGTTTGTTTATTCCAGGTGGCATCCCAGCTGGCGTCATGTTCATCAGGATGTCGTAACTCCGTGTACCGATCACCCTCTTGCTTACAGGTCACAGCACCCACAGATTAAAAATACACACCCACGCTGAAATTGAAAAGTTTACACTCAGCAGATTTAGAAGGGAAAAAATTCTTTAATGTGGACACTGTTTAAAACCAAGCTAATAAATAAACATGCATCCTGGGTACATTTTAGGGTTTTATGTTTGGGAAACTGATAGTTAAAAAATTATTATTTACAAGAGCAAGACTCTGCAGGCCTTGGCTACCAGAAAAAGGTGCAATTTGTTTGGAACTAAAATAATACATCAGCAGGACATATTTTTAAGAGCTACCCGGCTTTTGTGACAAAGTTGAAAGTAGATATAAGTGGCCATAAAGCACAGCGCTAAAACAACCAGCACAAAAACTTGCTAAACTCAGGCAAAACATGGCGGTGGTGGGATGATGATTTGGCCTTTATATTGCAGTAATGGGGCCAAGTGCTTTCTAGTAAACTACTAAAGGAGTAGACTCCTTGTTTACCAAGAAATTCTGGAGTCAAATGTGAGGTCAGCCATCTAATCGCTGAAGCTGGGCCAAAACTAACCAGAACAATGATCTTAAACCCAGCAGCAGATCTGCAAAAAAATGACTGAAACAGAGAAGACTCAAGCTGCTGCAGTGGCCAAGTCAAAGTCCAGAACTTAAAGTCGTAGGGAAGCAACTGTTCATTGCATTTCAGAATTCTCAAGAATGGTGCCCGACTTTACACGAGTGAATAAAGTGAATGTGACTAGTCAATTATCAAGGGGGCGGGACTGTTGTGCGGGAAGGTTCGCAAGCAACTTTGGTTGTGGCCGGTTTGACAGAAGCATCTTGCTAACCAGTTAGCAACTTAGTGCTAG
>NW_015150836.1:345364-357472 GCF_000732505.1 Cyprinodon variegatus
GTAACTGGCCTGCATTAGATAACGGGATTTTTTTTTTAAATAGAAATTTTCTAACTTTTGGGACAATATGTTCTGATAAAAGTACATTTATATACATGTTTAAGCCAGAATGATTTGACATTTAAATATGACTTCCCTACGACTTTTAAAAAAAGTTTGCAGAAGCAAAGTTCTGCAGACTTCAATGTGCTGGTAAAAAAATTTATTTCCATATTTTATGTATTAAATCTTCGGCATCGATGAGTAATTAATTTTTCAAAAATGTGCAGATATGCTCCAGCGTTCTGGAGGCTATTTTTCATATTCTCTGTGTGTGCTGTTTAGGAAGCTGTACGTTTAATGGAAAATGTAAACGCTCTGCTACATTTGCAGGGACGCAGTCATTAAAACAACCCGAGTGCACCTGAGCAAGGCAGGTAATGGTGATGTAAGCTATGATTTTACACTGGAAATGAAGGGCATGGAAAAAGGAAGAACATGCACGGGCATCTCCAGGTTTCCAGGGGCCAGAACAGCTTCCCTATAAACAACACATGAGATTTCTCCATGGTAGCCTGAGCAGGAGCGCCACTCTGGGCTGATATGAGCCCATGTAATAGTTTAAATCAAATTTAATCTGTTTCAATCAAATAAAAACCCTTTAGAGGAGTAATTAAATTCCTGTCCCATGACTGAATTCAAATATAACCTGAGAGCTGTGCAGACTTTGTTCAGCGCTTCAAGATAATAGGAGCAAATATTACCGACTGAGTCAACGAAACAACTACAGTGATCCAGGATGGTGCTGAGTTCAACTCCATGAAAACTGCCTTTTTTCATAGGAATAATATTAACAGTTTGGACAACATTTCAGCATTTAGTAAATATTTATATTCTCCATTGTATTGGGTGCTTTAGATCTTTTATAAGATAATGCGTTTATGTAGATATCAGTCGTGCCTTTTCAATTAGTATCCGACCACTTTAAATTTAAATCCGTCATTTTTGTATCAACAACATATAGACAGTACCAACAGTGTCTATGTCAAAATGTAAATTAGGAAAGTATAAGTTAAGAAAAGTAAATTAGGGATGCACAAATCCATTATTTTAGTGGGTTATTAATATATCAGGTATTATTTAAATTAGTTAATTGATCTAATAGAAACAGTTTTTAGAAAATGAACATTTAAAAAGACTCAAACATTTTCGAATACAATAAAAAAGTATGAATCTATTTATGTTTATAGTTGATACTTGTAAAGTTTTTCATAGTTACTACTGTAACAATTCACCTGTTTAACTCTGCCCAGTTTCTCTTTACCACTCATCTTATCCACCTGTTTTCAGCTCCTATATATGCTGCTTGTTTTCTGCAACCAGTTCCAGATTATTCAGATCATCCTGATTTTGACCAGTTTTGGATTTTGGAGTTTTTTGCCTTTCCCTGTCTGCTCTGTCTGCTGTTTTTTGGGGGGGTTTTGCACTGTTTTCTTGGATCCTGCTGGTGACCGAACCTAGACTGTTTCTCTGACCTCGGCTTGGATTCTCCTAAAAGACATTGTTGCTCCCTCGGCTTTCGTCATCTCATCATCACTCGGGGTGCTGGAAGCAGCTACAGCAGCAAATGGTGGACAATCTTCTTTCCGTCTGGGATCAGACTGGACTTTGAACCAGTGAATCCAGTAATCCGCCCCACTGATGATCAGCTGCTCGCTGAGTTATTTGTTCTAAATAAAACTTGTTGAAAATCGTCCTGAACTTTCTGTCTGAATAATGGGTCCTTACAGTTTTAAAGTCTGTGTGCCATTACACTGGATAACGATTGGATTACCAAATTAGGAGACAGTTATTTCAATAAATCATGATTAATACAATTAATAGGTTCAGCCTTAAAGGTAGGTAAAAAAAAGAGGAATTTACTTTTATATCATTTGAGTCTGAATATTTATGTGGACTAGATGTGTGTCCTAATTTGTTAGCTGGAATTATAAAGCTGTGATTGTAATGGGAAGTGCAATAACCTTACAGGTAGCCTCAGCACAACACACGGGCTGACTGGGAAACGCTGGCTACCTCCAGTGAAGCATGGTGGTGGCAGGATCATGGCCTGGGATTACTTGTCTACAAAGAAACCTAGTAAAAACCTTAAAGCGTTTGATTAAAAGCCAAAGAAAAAGAAGGGAGTTAATTTTCAACATATTAATAAAACAAAGGCTTCATCAGGAGAAAAGTGAAGTTTTGGAAAAACTGACCCAGAGTCCAACCATCTGATAGAGGATCTGCATAGCTACTTGAGGACTGTTATAAAGACATTATAAAGGTTTATCAAGCTTGGAGAGATTATGAGAGCAAAGATGTAAGAGGGTGATGGACTCCTGGAAAGAAAGATTGTTACGAATCAAACTTGCTTTAAAAAGACTTCAGCTTAAAGTTTTTTGGGCTTAGTCCTTCCAATCAGCTGAGCTCTGAAGGGAACATATTAGAAATTATTTGATAAGACCTTCTGTAACTGATTTATTCGCAAAACAAAACTCTTAAGAGGGCTGATGCACACATTTAAGGGCTTCTATCATCTGAAACTCACTCTTTTGTTTCTAGTTTTGCAAAACGTTTAGGCAGAGCAAAATCTTTTGTGCAAATTAAGAAAGACATTCATGAATTTACATTGAATTTAAGCTGTTTATAGATTTTAATCCATTTAAAATTAGACAGGGAATAAGAGTGGTTAGGTCATATTGCAACTAAACTGTGCCTTTCACACCGTTAATCTGATTTGAGATGACACAGCGTGGTAATTGCCCCTTATTGATTAACATCAGCTGACAGTTAAACTCTAAATAGGCACAAACATCAAGACAGGGTAGGCGGCTGCTCCACAGAGAACACAAACAAGAGCCACATCTTTGTTTTAGGACTATTACGGATGCAGACGGGCGTCTCTGCGGAAATCAGTGTAACAGATATGCATATCACCGCAGCAACAGCTCTTGGGAGGACAGCGCATGATGCAACACCTGTTTCCATTGTTACCAAGGCTTACCCAGCACTGTGATCCAGTCAGCCTTTAGACATGAAGCTCACTCAGAGAAAACAAACATCACTCATTTTGTTTTTCATCCTTCATACAACTTGGATTGCATAGCTTTTCTGTTTGAAGCTGCAAGGATCTCGGTAAAAGAACAAAGACGATTTCAAAAAACAAACAAAACTCTGATAAAAAAAAGTCAGCTTTACTTTAAAACTCTGAGTCCTTTCTGATGTTCAAGGGGTTCAGACTAGTTCATGGTCAACAAACACATTTTATCCAGTGACATTTATAAATGGATAAAATTATTTTTGTGTTTTACAGGAATAGGAAACTCCTGAACTTCTGTTAAAAAATAATTAGGAAACAACCTCAGACCTGCAGCCCCCAGGAGGAGCAATGAGTCAGCATTTCAACCGCTCTCCTTTTCCTCATCATTAAAAATGCCCATTTAAAGTATATCTCAGTGAAGTTAATCCTTGCAAGAACACGACTCTCAAGAAGAAAAAAAAACTCCTTAGAGCAGGATTTCATAAAATCTAAGATATTGTATTTAAAACAAGTGCAAAAGTTGCAACAATGATAACAGATTTTCTGAGCATTGACCACCAATTCTATCTAAATCTAGCCTCTGATATTCTAGCTGAACTCTACTGGAGCAGGCAAATATCATATATTTGTTCTCTGCAGCTCCTGGTTAAATATGGGCCATGGGGTATAACTTATCTGTTTTTTTATGTAGCTTATAAAATCCTGTATATTATAACAAACATTGGCTCAAATATGTAGGTATCAATACCTTTTATATTTTCCTAAATTTGGGGAAATGCACCATAAACAGGCGACTCTTCTTGGTAGATTTAGTTAAACGGGTTGATTCACTGCAATGAAGTAGATTGTTAAGCAGAGTTGCTTTAAGGGAAAGTACTTATCTAAGAATCTCCCCTGCCATAAAATAATCATTACACATCATAGTGTAAGTGGAATCTAAAGTGTAGCTTATTTTACTAATGACCTTAGAGCTTATCTGCTGTGTTTCTAAGGATCAACGGCTCTCATTAGCTTTTTCTGCCTTCTCAACCCCCAGTTAACTGTGGAGATGGCGGTCTAAAATGAGCTGTTTAAGGGGATCTTTTCTCTCCACTGTTGCAACTTGCATGCTCTATGAGCGATTGGTGCAAATTTAATGACATGATGCAAGCGACTGTCCATTTCTGCTGCATGCTCATCATCATGTCTGCAAGTCAGTCTCTCAAAGCAATCTGCAGAATTTCCTTAGAAATAAAACTTATTGATAATTAGCTGAACTTCTCTGAATTGTTTGATAGAAATCTGTATGATTGGGTTGAATTCACTTTTCTTTCCGTTTCTGTTTTGAGGCGACATCTGTAGCCTCCTGGAGCAATTTTTATCAACCCATTCAACCTTCACATTGTGCTTAGTTTGTGTCCATTTAATGAGTGTTGTCAAAAAAACATTTATGCTGCAGAGACATTATAGCGCAGGTTATTAATGAGGTCTTACAAAATGTTTATAGACCTTCACCTTGTCAGGTAAAAAGAGTAATTTAGAAAAGTGTAGAACCTCAGTAGTAGTACTCAATAAAAGTTTTAGGTGAAACTATACATATTTGATTACTTTTAGACCTGGTTAAAGATGTCATTAGAATATAAAACATCCAGGTGGGAGAATCTATCCACATCCCAGATTAACATTAATCTTGGTTTTTAATGCTGTGAGATAACAACTCATCCTGCAGCAGAAAAATATAAACCACTATATGGACAAGAGCAGATAAACATCTCTCTGGCAGTAATAAGTTAAAATTTAATGTTAATTTGTCCATGTATTTAAACTTATTTATGTAAACATAATCATGTGTGCCTCTGGCTCCCCGACCAACAGCTTCTAAATTAAAACAATTAAAATCTAATGAGCAGGATTTCCAGATAACATATGCTTCCTGTCAAGCAGATGGCTACTTCTCTGCTGTATGAGTCAGACTCTGTTTCCTTCATCCAAACAAAGTGGAGACATCCTCTCTGATTTCCTAGTTTAATAATCAAGAGCAGAAAAAGTAAGATGAGATTCTTTACTGAGCTTTAAAGGTACAGAGGACTATATTTTATTTCTGGGTACATCATCAAAATAAGTGGTCCTTCTGGTGACATGATCACGTAAAGGCCGCCCTATGGGCTCGTCCTATGTGCGTATATACATAGGACGGAGTATATGGGTGGTGAGCTACAGTTTCAGAAAGTCATTGAACCTACCCTTTCTCACTCCGGTTCTTTCAAAATGGCCAAGGGTCATAAGAGAAAGAGGCAGATATATCCTGGAATGTTTTGTGCAGAGAGCTCTCCTTGCAAAGCATTATGGGATTTGCTGTCACAGCGGCCTGCTGTCGCCACAGGCTGTCGCTACCCGACAGCTGCGATTATTAACAAAAATGGTGCAGACACTGCGCAGTGGAGGAGAAGTTACGAGACCAACGGGGAGCAAAAAGCACTGATCGTCTGTCCAAACGGCAAGTTAACTGAGTTCACAATTAAATCTACTATATAGTCCCTGCTCTTTATAGTGATTGAGAGATTTAGGGGTTAGGGTGGATGTTCGGACACAGTGAGCTTGTATGAGCTATTTGAACAGCAGCTTTTAAACAGAGCACACAAGAAGAGAAATGGGTTCATGCACGCTCTCGCACGGGTTTAATAGGCATTCCCTCTCGGGAGCGGGTACGGGGTTGTGCATGTGCCTTTTTTTTAAAGTAGACATAGAATTTATGAAAATCCTCCACGATGCCTTTAAACTCCAGATTAACTGATGTTTTTCCTGTTTCAAAATGGAAAATGTTGATGCCTGAACCTTGTAGAATATGTTGCCTAAATTGGGTATAACCAATATTATACATTTAAGCTTAAAAAGCTGATATGTAATATGAATGTTGCTACTAAACGGATAAGTAATATTTACCAAAGTTTTGTGTAAATTGCACAACTTCTGGCAAAGAATATGAAGCAAAAACTTTTGGTGGATATTTGTGGATAACAGCCTCCTCCATATTGGGCAGTAGGGATAATACTTTATTTTTCTTGATATGCTTCATTTTTTCATCTGTGAAGAAGGAGCTGTTGTGCCTTGGCTATGGGTTCATTTTTCTTTCATCTATCTATAGGAAATTCTCCCAGAAGCTTTGTGGCTTGTCAACACATAGTTGGAAAATTCCAGTCTGGCCTTTTTATGGTTTTGCTTTCGTCATTGGTGTCCTCCTTGGTCATCTCCCATTAAGTCCCCTTTGGCTCAAACAATGACAGATAATATGATCTGACACTGATGTTCCTTGAGTTTAAAGGATGCCTGTGATCTATTTAGAGGTTTTTCTGGGCTCTTTTGTTACCTTTGTATTAACCATCTTCTTGATTTTTTATAAATTTTCCTCCTTCACTCATGTCAAGGGATGTCTGCTACAGTCCCATAGATTTTACATTTCAGAATAATTTAATACGTGCAGCTGTAGTAACAACTGCATCACACTGCTTAGAGATGGCCTTAAAGCCTTTGGCTTCAACATGCTTGTCTAAGTTTTTCTTTCGTATCTTCTGAGACAATTCTTTCCTTCACTTCCTCTGGTCCATGTTGAGTGTGGTATACACCATGTCACTCCCTGTAGCCCTATTTATATGCCCACAGACTAATTACACAGTTTTAGACACCTGTGATGCTAATTAGTGGACACACCTTTATTATTTTATTTACTTCCTTTGGCCACATTATTTGCCTTCATTTTTGACCATTTTTATCTTCAGAGCAGAGGTGGAGTATATAAGGGGAACGGAGCAAAGATGGACTAATGAGCTGAATAAGGAGCGGGTGTGAGAGGAACTAACTAGAATGAAGCCAAGGGGAAAGGAAACAAGCAGAAGGGGCAACAGAGAGTAACTAAAGACTGCTTAAATATAATTGAAAATAAATAAACCAAAGATTAAAAAAAAAGAGAAAAACTAATAACTGAAAACTAAGAGTCCCAAAAGGGGAGAACCATGACACTATTACCCTTCATCTTAAACCCAACCATAACAGGTTAATACCAATCCTAACCTGAACTCAACTCACTCCTTAGTCCTAAATGAGACCCCTTGACTCAAAAATAGCAATTCCCCTCATGGGGTCTAAAGAGCAGTCCGCGCCCAAAACATGCTTTTTCCCCCCCCAGAAAACTGGCCCCACAATGCATTAAAAACAAGAGCACACACACACACTTCTGGTGGTGAGTTGAGAAAATGTGAATATATTTAAGAGTGATACTTCTACAGTATACATGTTTAATTATTCCAGATGCCCTCTTCTTTTATCGCTGGATCAGCTCTGTTTGTAAGTAAGCCAGAGGGATTTAATTTTAAACGTCAACATATAATTGATAAAGCCAGCCTGAACAGCTACGCTAATTAAAACTACCTGTTTGTTTTGTAAACAGCACACAATCAGTTATTAAGCTGCTGATTGTTCAGTCAGTGCAATTAAGTGAACCTCAGAAATACTGGTGTAAAGTATCTGGTGGCAAAAAGATGTAAAGATGTTCCCAAAATATCGTAAAAAAAAAAAAAAAAAATTTCATTTTAATATAACCTTCCTAATTTTAAAAGCAAAGGTTAATGAAATGTGCATCATGATGAAACCTCCCAGCTGATTTGAAATTATCCAAAATAAATAAAATGAGAAGCTCTAAAGCCAGGAGCCTCAAATTGCAACTTCTCTGTACTGATAAGCCCACCCACTCATGCATTTTTAATTTCGCTCCTTATTAAAGTTGTTGTAAAAGCAATAAACGAAAGCTTCAGGAGCCCACCAGCTCAACAACACAGAAGGTAAACAGCTGTGAGATCACCAGAAAGGGTTTTATTGCAAAGTCAATGAAGAGATGGATGCACAGAGGGGTGGAGCAACTCTTCAGGATGAGACTCAGAGTAAAAACTAGCCTTTTAACAGTGATGTCATTGGTGTGATTCCAGAATCATCAGAACTCTTATCGCTTCTGACCACACCTTTGGATCTAAGTTGAAGACATTGGTTTATATCCTCCTCCATCACACGTGCCAGTAGCTGAGACAGCTGCATTTTAATCTCTCCATTTAACTGATCTCATTTTCATTGTAGTTCGCCTCACTGAATAAAAGCCCCATATCTCACTTCGAGCCGGGCCAACAGCTAAATAAGGCAATGAATCCTCTCCCTGCACAACAGCTTTTGGCTCTCATGTGCACAGAAAGCAGTTGACGTACAGCTTTTTCTGCTGGTCACAGAGATTCTGGTCCAAATCTGCACACGTCGGGTTAATAACCAGATTAAATATCCCAGTTATACCCGCTACAAAAAAATAAATATATAAATAAACAAGCAGTTTATTTTTGCAGAAGGGTTTTTTTCTCTTGGAAGCCAGAATCCTGCAAGGCAACAATCCTGATGTGTAAATGCAGGCCTAACAAGTGGTACCAGATTGTTGCTGAATCATGAATGTACTTCATTTTTCACTTATATCTTTTCGCTGAGCAACTCTTAATTAGACTGAAAGAGATCATATCCATCCCACAATAATTTACAAGTTAAATTTATGGGTGCTTAACCCTAACCCTGTTTCAGGGGTTCAAACAAGATTACTTTTTTCCTAAAATGCATTAACACCATCTCAGACTCCTTAGTGTTTAATATAAAAGTTAATGACAAGAAATTTAGAGAAAGGCTAAACTAGTATGCTTGTTTGTAAGGGAAAAGCCTCTTTTACTGAAATGTTTAAGACAGCCCGACTTAGACTTAGACAACTTTTATTGTGATTTTGTATACACAGAGTGCATACAACACGAAATTTCTTTGTTTTGTACAGCTGTCATGACTTTTACATCTCCTAAAGTGCAGCAGTGATCAAATGTAAACAGTGTGGGAGAAAAGAACGCATTGATACGGAGGTTCAGAGCATTAAATTTAAATGGGGCAAATATGCAGTGTTTTGGTCTGGCGCTGTCAGTTTGATGCAGAGTCTGACATTATTTAGAGTTTTTTCAACAGTTCAGCTGTTCTGGGACAGAAGCTGTTTCTGAACCTGATAGTCTTTCATCAAATGCTGCAAAGCTTCTTCCCAGAGGGCAGCAGGGAAGAAAGTCTATGGTGGGGGTGTGAGGGTCATTGATGTAGTTATGCGCTCGGGACGCGCAGTGGTGAAATGAAATGTCTTTAATGGAGGGAAGAGGAGGCCTGATGATCCTCTCTGCTGTTCTCACCACTCTCCTCACCTTCTTCCAGTCTGAGGCGCTGCAGCCTCCACACCACACAGTGAGACAGCTGGTCAGAACGCTCACTATGGTGCTTCTGTAGAAGGTGGTGAGGATGGGTGGGGGCAGGTGGGCTCTCCTCATCCTCCGCAGGAAGAACATGCGCTTCTGAGCCCTTTTGATTTAGGTTTGAAACATTGCATAAGATGAACAAAAATTCTTCTGGAACAATGTTCTTTGGAAAGTTGATATTAAAGAAGGAATGTGTGGTCACCACTTTAAAGATGAAAGGGCTTTGGGCAAGTAGTCACTGAGGGGTCCATGCATTTTTCTTTATACCAAAATACTCTCAAATTACATGTGCGGCCAATATTCCAGCACCTGAAGCTTGACCCAAGCTGGGTCATCAACCTAATTAAAATGCTTTTAAGAGAGCTATCAGAGAGAAACCAAGGTCTATAGACCTTAATGCAATAAAAGTTCTATATTGAAGAGTTTGTGTGTTAAACATATAAATTGGCTCTGTCAGTTAAACAAGTTAGAAAACATCTAGATCTATAAAACCATTAGTGTTTAAAGATGAAATGATTACATTTTTATAAAATGGAGACCGTTAAATCGGACCCATTAACTTAACTCCATTAGCAGGAACCGCCTGATGGAAATTTACATCAACTTTCCAGGAATCAACTGTTTATAAACAGCCGCAAACATCATGTGTAACATCTTAAATATACGCCGAAATTTGTCCAGAGTTCAAACATTCACATCCAATAATAAGCAGTTAGTGCCTGACCTTCACAACGTTGACAACAGTGAATTATCAGCACCAGCAAAGTACTCTCTCAGTGGGAAAGTACGAGTCACTCAGACACAAAAGGGACTATTATTCATTTAATGAGACGAGACAACACGAGCCAGAGGTCTTCAACATTCTGGAGGATACTTGTAGGAGGAACCATCATTAGAGCAAATCAGGTTAATGATAGGATTAGCACCAGTGGGCTAACATTGCTAAGCCTCTGTGTGCAATACAGATCCCTTTGTCTGCTTTGAGAGCAAACCAGAGGACCGAGCTAATGTTGCTGGGAATGGAGCTCTAAATTAATCTGTTTCCAGAAAGCAGAGTATGTAGAGCAGCCATCAATGATTCAGGAACCTCTCTGAGGGATTCGTCTACTGAAAGTTTTCATGAGCATCTGACATGTTACTAATTGACTATTTGATTTCCAGTCCAGCTGTATACCCACGTCAGTTCTACAGTTCAGTGAAAAATGTTTTTTTATACTGTTATCTCAATATAGTTCCTACATTTTTCATTGCAACTCTTAATAGCTCAGCAACAAACACAAATGTTTAAGCTAACAAAAAGGTATTTGCTTCTGGAGAAAAGAAAAAAAAAATCCATAACCCATAAATGTCACAGAGATACAATGACAGGAGAGTTTCTCTGAACCTTTTGGTTCTAAATTAATGATGTTTTCTTGCAAACCTGCACACTGGCAGTTTTTAAACAAGAGGGGCTTTGGCAGCTCCAGAGGGAGCAACTGGATGTGAGAAAACTGGGCTTCATGCTTTTTATTCAACCCTTTTAAAGAAACAGGAAGAAAAATTTCTTCTGGATGATTCTGTTTGTTGTGGTAATACTAAAGGTTTTGTTCTACTTTATCAGCATTTCCCACCCTGGATCCTCTCTTGCATCTCACACAAAGACCCTACAATGTCAATCTTTCCTTATACCCAGTGTATGTATATGGCAGGGCCAACCCCTTAGATTTAATAAAAGTAAAAACAATATGCTGCAAAAAAAACAAACTATATAATCTTTTCCTTTAGTCTTTTACAGCATAAATTTTAAGGTTTTAGCTGCTTATTTTTAACAGATTAATGGTTCTTCTAATTGCATTATCTTTAACACACCTAAACATTTAAAAAAATGTATTTGACATAAGAAAATAACCTAACAATTAAAGATGTCACTAATGGTGCTAAGTTAAGTGTAAGGATTTAAACGGGACATATCCTATACAAAAACATTTTACACAACAGATCCCCTTCTCCTTTATTCCAAGAATACAAATAATTCAGTCATGGCAGACAAAATATTGATGTATGTATGCTGGATTATTTATTAATATAGCTTAGGGTAAAACATCTGAAGAGGATTCCCTTTTTAAACTAAAACTACTCTGTATTATTTATTGATTATAAATATGAACAAATAAAGATCACATCTGCCTTTCTCACGGCGCGGTAAAGCTTTATTAAATATCCAAATGCTACTCAGTTGACTATTATCATACTTTGTAGATCAAATTCACGCTTAGTGAAGATACATTTTTATCATGCCTCATGCTGATGATACACCTGTAGATAATTGTTTCTCTTTATCACCAAGAATCTGTCCATAACAGAAGGGTGGGTCAAATAGGTCAGAGTGTCAGGACTCCAGTTTCTGTGTTTGTCCGTATGTTTTGTCTTTGTGTTTCTCCCTTCCTCCACCAGGAGGCACCTGGCTCCGGTTCACTTCCTCACACACCTGCGAACGGTTACCTCATCACCGGACTGCTCTTAAGCTGCTGGTTGCCACTACCTCGACGACAGAGTGTTTGCCAGTTTGGGGTACTCTAGCCAAGCCTTGTTTATGCTGAGCCTAATCTGAGTTTTTACTCTAGCCAAGCTGAGATCTCATTGAGTTTGACTTAGTGCTTGTCTCCCTGAGATTCAACTCTGTTTGTTTTAGCCTTTCGGCAGGAAGCCTTCCTGCTAGTGATGGTGAGATGAAGCCTCATAAGGCATTGAACCGTTTGGCCAAATTGCTTCAACGATCCCCACAGT
>NW_015150836.1:358320-358831 GCF_000732505.1 Cyprinodon variegatus
CGACACGCCTCGAAGCCTCGGCTCATCTCATAACATCACTACTTCCTGCAAATTGGACCTTTCCGGACCGCCTCTCCCAGGTGAACTCAACTCAGTCTTACGCTGAGCGACGGATTCCAAAAAGAGAGTCTCTTCTTCTCTGGAAACGTGAGTGACAAGAAATCCTCTCCTACAAGATTAACAACTCCAATTTCCCTCTGAATCTAACAGTCTGTCTTACGCTCGTCTCCCAGTTTCCGGCTGAGCAGAGTTCGAAGGAACTCTGCACCGAACTCAAAATACATTTCAATAAAACCCGTTGAAATTTACTCTGTGTCTCTCTGTTTGGCTTCACTGCATGTGGGTCCGAGGCTAAGATAAAATCATGACACGGAGTTTAACCAGTTTTTTTTTTGTTTTTTGTTAAGAGAAAAGCTAATAAAGTTAGCAATATGCATTTATCTAGAGCGGAGGTCTTCAACAGGGGGTCCGTGACCCCTAGGGGGTCCACAGAGGTACTGCATGGGGGTCG
>NW_015150836.1:359677-365518 GCF_000732505.1 Cyprinodon variegatus
ACATTCAGCGACACACAGGAGCTCTTTCAAACTGGGCACCGTTATATTCACAACACCTGTTCCATCAACCAGGAATCAGAATCAGAAATACTTTAATAATCCCAGGGAGAAATTACTTTCATTACATTACTCCATCTGTAATAGAGTGACTATAGGACCACTTTGATATAACACAATTTCATACAATATATGTAATTAGGGGGTCCCCGCTCCACCTCACCATCAGTTTGGGGGTCTTTGGCCTGGAAAACGTTGAAGACCCCTGATCTAGAGTCAATGAAGCTGAACACTATAGAGGCAGAAAAGTTTAACAATCATAGAAATTTTGTTCCATAATAAATTTCCTAATTTCCTAAAGTTCAGAAAACAGAAGAACTACAATGTAGTAAAATGAACCCAAAGATCTCATTGCAAAAGTTTAATAGGTTTAAACATAAAAGACATATGTTTAACATCAAAATGTAGCACAGTGCATTTTAGAGAACCTATCTTGTAGCATAACGATGGTTGATCCAGTGCACCACATGCAGGACGTACAGTTCTTGGACACATTCTCATTGGATCCATTTACATAGGAGACATGTGTCTTTTGTCCTGCTACTAATTAATAGAGTTCACTACATTACGACCTAAACTTTAAGTAGTAATTAAAGTAATTTATAGCAGATTTCTTTGGCTCAGCGAAAAGCTCGGCAAGCTTTCTACAGAAAGTTAATCCAAGCTTTTCTCCACCTATAGACCAGAGTGACAACAGACTGGATGGTTCTCCTTAATAAGGTGAGAACATTTTACACAGTTCATTCTCTCTATATTCTCTACTAATTCATAAAGGTAACTCAGTTCCTCTCCTTCACATCAGAGGTTTCTCATCCCTGACCTCCTTTGTTTCATCCTTGTTAAACGTTTCTATGCCATCAGGCTTTTATCTACACCTTCCCTTTGTATCAAACCAGGCCTGCTGAATTAGCAGAGCCACTCATAAATGAGAAGCGGTTCCACTGGTGACCCGGTACAAACACGGCAGCTACTGTGCATGTTAATGAGAGCACCGCAGCTTCACTGACATGCATTTATGCAAATCTAAAAATGAGTTAATTTAGTGGAAAATTGCGTGCTGACTGATATGATTTCGCGTTTCACAAGGATGCACATGGCTCAGAGTACAACGTGCATGATCATAATGTTGAACATTATGTGGAAATGATCAGGGTAATTTGCTAATTTCAGTTTTAAAAGTGAAGACTTGTGACTTTACATAGTTAAAGATTATGTTGTCATTCTCTTTTACAAATTTGAAAATTTGGATTAAACTTGAATCAAAATATAAATGAAAACTCATTTTAGAAACAGAGAGGGTCCCATTGATCAAACAGGATTTTAACTCTGTGAAGTTCTGTAAAGTTTGTCAATAAATTATTATTCAAGTGGAAAACTACAATAACAGCAGCAATCTTTATAGACTAGATGTTTCCAAAGTGGAGGTCAGGAGACAGAGAGTGTGGGGGGTCATGAGATGGTTTTTAACAAACATTGTAATCTGATCACTGAGCTGTAAAGTATGTACGGTCAAAATATATCAATACATACATGAATATGAATGTCACATGAAAAAAAATGAAAATACCATATTTTATACCATTTAATACAAAAATGCAGTATTAAATATCCCATTAAATAATTTATTTAAAATGATCGATTAAATACTTAATTGTCTCACTAAGATACAATATAAAAATACATTTATTATTATGAATAAGATAAAAAAAATTTAAACTCTTATAAATAAAATAAAACTATTTTTTTATTTATGAATTAAATAGTTAAGTTTCCCAATTAAAAGTTAAAAATATATTTAAAATTGTGATTTAAATAATTGAATGTTCTATTAAACAATTAAAATACATTTAAAATGATGAATTAAGTAATAAAATGTCCCATTAAATAAGAGCATTCCCTATGCAATAGTCAAAATACATTTCAAATTATAAATAAAATGTTTCTCTTCCTAAGTTATTAAAAATTAATTTAGAATAAAAATGAAGTACCCCAATAAACAGTTAAAATATATTCGAATTGTGATTTAAATGATGAAATGCCCCATTAAATAATAAAACATACATTTTACGTTAAATGTCAATAAAAAAAACAATTTATTTAAAATCTAATGAAATTATTTCACTTATAATGCATAAATAAATATAGAATGAATTCCTTTTGTAGTTTTAGGGGTGTTGCCAAGCTGTAGCTTTGTTATTTTTGTTGTCAGGGGCTGAAAGGTTAGGGAACCTGTTCCTTATAGTGCAGTAGCTGCTACTGTGGAGCGCCCAGGGAGTGTTCAGGTCCTCCCAAGACACAAGCGCCTCAGGAGCCCTCCCTCCCCTCTTTCATCTAAAAATAGGAATGTGCTGGTTTGTTTTTTTTTCTTAGCATGTAATAAACTGTTATCAGTATTTTTCAGCATGAGTTTGAAGCATGAAGCAACATGAACATTTCTGTCCACAGATTGTCATTTCCTCTCTAACCTGCGTGTGACGTTTCCAGATGATAATCTTGGGAAACATGAATCTGTCAGAGTTTGATAGTAGAAAAACCCAGCGGATCCATTTACTGCAGCGAGGGCCCAACATATTAATATCTCCATGATGGACAGGAAAAGGTTAGGGTTATGTTCATTGTTTTATAAAAAAAAAAAAAACTTTTTACAAAAAATATCCTAAATTTGTATCACAGAGGTTAAAACTGAATTTATTTCCTAACCTGAATCAGCTTGATGCCATTCTGACTATATCAATTCAATGTAGCAACACCACATGGATGATAAATGTTTCAGGTAAACAGGGGAGCTGCAATAACGAGTAACAGAAACAGGCCTGTAATTATGTAGCTTAGAGGTGTCCAAGCTGGTTGTCACTGCATTTAGGAAAGGGAAGAAGACAGAGCTAGCTTGGAAGGAAAGATCAATATCATCCCTTATAAAGGGGGAAATCGAGTTGAGAGCCTTCAGAACCAAAGAGGTTTGGTAAAATATTGACAGGGCTGGACAAGAAAAAGTTGCTAAAGATGTACAGTAAGAAAGATCACCATGATCAGGAAGAAGACTAGTAGAGATGGGAATCGAAAACTGGTTTCCGTTCAGAACCGGTTCTGTGTGTTCCAATTCCATGGCACCGTCTGGCAGCTCGCCTTATGGTTCTCTTAACGGTTCCAGGCAGCACCAGAGCCTAGCGCTGGGCAGCACAACTTACGTAACTTACGTCACATTTTCTACTCATGCTACGTTCACGGCATTCGACGTGACCAGGCGTAAGTCTAGAAAACCAAAACAAAATAAATGGCGTCCCATCGGGTAAACCAATCGGATGTTTGGATGTAAAGTGGCAATAACATCCGCAGGGGGAAATACATCCAACATGCAAAAACACCTGCACACACAACTAGGGGTATAAATAATAATTGTTTTGTATCGATGCATCGATCCTACAGCAAAAAAAATGTAAGCTACCACTATGAACCATCTCCTTTATACTTTATAGCCAGAACTTCCAAAAATGGAGCCTAGGTGGAAGTTCAACTGAAGAAACTGATTGCTCTCCTATATTCACCTATGACACAGCAATCAGCTTTCAAACCACACCTCCACAAAAGCCTCAATCAGCATCAAAAGTTCCTCTCAAAAGGCCTCTGGTCCGCACCTTGTCTGCTTCTAGTGCACAGGCGGTGGTTGCGCCTTCATTCAGAAGGCATGTTGAGCCTGGTTCTGCCAGAGGTTCCTTCCCAATGGGGAGTTTTTCCTCTCCACTGTCGCTTCATGCTTGCTCATCATGGACAGGTTCTCTCAACCTGTGTTATCCAAACTGGACTTCCATCTTCCAGGTCCCTGACTGAAGCTGTAGTATCAGATCAGTCCACTGGATCTCCCCATAAAGCTCAATAGACCGTCTCTCTAACCAGCAGTCTACAGACTGACCAACTTCATCTATCTCCACTATAACACCAGTTTCAGGCCTGGAGGAAAACAGCCCTGTTCTTTATTCCTGTTCATGCATATCAAACAAAATTCAGCGCTATGTTTCCAGCGCTATGTCTGAGCACCAAAGACCAAGTAATTGTATCAATACATTTCTTCTAATTATCTTTTCTCTTCGTGTGAGTTTGGTAGGATATCAACAGGACTGGACAAGGAAAAGATTGAACCATGGCTAAAGTATAGCTGACCGAGCTTCCTCAGAGTGCGAATTTCTGGAAAAAATACGTCTCAGTCACACATTTCATATCATTTTAAAAACAAACTTCTTCAAATTGACTTAAATTCTTGTCAGACTGATTATTTTACTTTTATTTGGTAAATTTTACAGTTTACTGCACATGATTGTGTTTGGGTTTTTTGCACCACTTATGTTTTTCTTTTTTACCTTTGCAGCACTTTGGTTAACTACTGTAGTTTAAATGTGCATAAAGATCAACTTTGGCTTGAAAGACTGAGCTGTTCTGCAGTCTTCATAAGAACAAGCTGTGAAGTTCCAAAGCCTCATCGATTTACCACCTTCCTTTGAAGTGACATCATTCATCAAGAAATGCTTCTTTTCTGAAAAACCAGGCTCTGTTTAACTGGAGCCACTATATCTGAAATCAATCTGCCCAGCTGATTAAAAGTGAGAATATCATTGCAATGAAAGAGCTGAATATTATGAAAGTATTGAAAAAATGTATTGAAAAAATGTCTAAGTACATTTATAAAGGGACCCTTTTGTAAAAGGGTGAAAATGAAGTATTTGACCATGATAAAACCATATATATATAGTGGTTAACACAAGCATTTTATAGTTAGGCCGACCCTTTAAGGTTTATTGCTGAAAAAGGCGTGTTTGTGTTTGAAGTTTTTGGAGTAAAAAATGAATGTGATTCCCCTTTGCTCTTTCAGCTGTTAAGGGTTTTAAGCTCTGCTAAGCAGCTGTCATCTGAGATCTCGTAGGGAAAAATAAGGGGTTTGTGTTTTATATCCCTCTTCGTGTGGGAATAAAATGGTAAATAAACCTTAGAATAGAATTGGAGGCTCATACGGGCCTTGATCGAGTCCCGTATCCCCCCAGCTGTCAATCTTTGATGTGATGTGAGGAGATCTGCTGTCCTCTGGTGATTTCCACCTTCACGCTTCATTCACCTCAAGTAAAACCCTCTGTTTCCAAACTTTACACACACTGTTCAACATAATACACGCACAAACCCAGCTTCCCGCTTCGTGTCCCTTTTCAGTCACCTGATGTTTTCTCCGTTCCTTTCTGATACCTTCAATCCCCTGATGTTTGGTCAATAAGAGTCTGAAAAGCAGGGTGTTTGTGTTTGAATGTCAGTCATCAAAATAAATAAAACATCTCAGCTTGTTTTATTTTGTGTTAAATCTCAACACTTTTTTCCACCATATCTTTTTATTTGAGGTTTCTAGTCTTTGGCTCTTCAATGTGCATCAGCAAGGTGCCGCTAGTTATTTTTGACTTCTTTAGGGCTCAAAATTGATCATTTTTAATGGTTTTTATCAACATACACAGTTTTTATCAAAATATAAGCTGCCACATAATCAGAATGAATTTATAGAAGTCTGGTGAAATGTAAAGCATGTGATTTAGCCTGTTGTGTATTTTCATAAACATTCTAATCATAATAAGAATTTCAATTTTATTTAAAAATCATTTAATGTTAAGATTAATTTTATTTTGAAAAACCAACACCGCTGGCTTCTTTCTGACTTGGCTAGTTATGTAAGAACCTAAGAGGTGGCTACCGTGCACCTCTGTAGTTACCTGGATTTTCAACTAGATTGGAAACTGAATTTCCAATCTAGTT
>NW_015150836.1:367217-402857 GCF_000732505.1 Cyprinodon variegatus
CTCGACCTCGGCAGATGGTCACTCACACTGAGCCTGGTTCTGCTGGAGGTTTCTTCCTGTTAAAAGGTTGTTTTTCCTCTCCACTGTCGCCACAAGCATGCTTGGTGTGAGGGATTGCATTTGCACCAATGAATGCAATCAATTGGTTTTCTTTAGATAGAAAACTGAATCAATTTGACTGTATGATCTGGTGAACTGTAAAGGGCCTTGAGATGACATGTGCTGTGAATTGACGCCAAAGAAATAAACTGAATTGAATCGTCACCCCCAATTGTATTTTATAAAATCCAAGAATCCGAATTAAGCCCAAGCATGAGGGTAAAGGCTGTGTTAGTTTATCTTCAGAAAATATACACATTAATTGAATAATTCTTTGTATTCATGTATTCACTGAAAGAAAGCCATTTCATGATAATTTTTAATACTCAACCATAAGAAACCTCAAAAGATGTGCAATAACCTAGGTACATAGCTACATGCTAAATTGTTTACCGGCACAAAATAGAGGAAGGACAAATGAATTGGTAATGCAAAATAGGCTTATAGTTCTTTTTTAAGGAAATAAGACCCTTTAAAAGAGTGGCATGCCAAGAGGAACACTTTGTTTGCGCTGTGGATCCATGTGAAGTGGATAAATGTATAATGGGTTCAATTAAACAGCATAACCCTATACAGCATTAATGCACTAAATGCGTATGCATTGGACGAGTGTGTGTTTCAGTGTTTGTGTTGGTCCAGAGATGCTGGTAAGAATCAGTGTGTGAATGATGAGAGATAAAGAGAGAGACTGTGAGTGCCGTTCAGTGTCAGGCTGCAGTGCTGGATAAAAACAAAGAGCTGAGCGTGACGTGCTGAGAGAGAGGAAGCAAGGGATGATGGCAGAGAAAAACAAGTGAAAGACTGAGAGCCCTGCAGGGAACAGAGGAATAAAAGAGAAGCCGAAATATACGCAGGATTCCCCACACAAACCGTAAACTGATCTTAGGTCAGCTAGGCAATGACTCAAGCAAAAACTGCAATGAAGCAAAGCAAATATGAAATGGATAAATAGGGAAAACCTGCATATCTTTATGAAAACCCCCTGCTTTCTTTTAAAAAATAAACCACACCAATAAAATATGTAGTCTACACAATCATAACATAATAAGTTCTATATGAGGTTTGTTAGAAACCTTTTAAAGAATCTGACAGTTCATTTCGACACAGATGATTAAAGTACTGTGATTAAATTTGGCATTTACAGAAGAATGGCTGTGCAGAGTAGAAGAGGAAAGCTCCTTTTCCAAAAACTGATTACAATAATGAGGGCATGTGACCAGAAATAAAGCTAAAACATTCCCTCCATCCATCTTCATATTCCTCCAGGGTTGCGGTAGGGCCGGTGCCTATCTCCCTGCAGTCTATGGACGAGAGGCAGGGTGCATCCTGGACAGGTCAGCAGTCTGTTGCAGGCTAAAACATTCTTTTAACCTTAATTTAAAGATATTCTGATTTTAAAAGCACTGCATGGTGGAGCCTTTGCAAACACTGTTGGCTTTCAGATGCCTTAGATTGAATCCCAGCCTACAGGGTCTCCTTCATGAAGTTTTCATTTGTTCTTTGTGCATGAATGGGAGACATTAACATAAAATTTGTACTTTCACTTGAAAACATTAGACATGGTTACTCCCTACAAATTAAAATATGACCAGAAATATTTATGAAAGGATTTGTTTATGTGGAATCATCATGTGAATAAGAGAAGAGCAGCGCTTTGTTTTGCCTGGTCTACACTCCGTACTAGTCAGTGGCAATAATGCAACACATTGTTTCACAAGGTTTTTCTAAGTATTTTGTTTTTTGTTTGTTTTTTTAAACAGAAATTAATTTTTTCTTTAAATTTCCCGAGAAGAGTGGATAAGTTATCTTTAAAACTGCATTTCATTCTTAATATTTTGCATTACTGGTGGTAAAGTAGTCAAATTTATTTGATGCTTGTCAGTTTTTTGACACATGCACTTTAGTTTTTGTTCTGCTAGACAAAGTGAACACATTTCATTGTGTTCACTCTGTATTGCATTGTTTTCTTTCATTGTATTCTTACAGAATCCCTTTTAGTTTCCCCAGACAGACATCTTAATTGTGGATGGATGCAATTCTGCTTGATTACTTTTTTGTTATTCTGAATTCTTATAAAAAGAAATGTTTGAATGCCGTATTTTCTTCAAGCTAAAGCTTTTTAACAAATTCTTGCACCGTTTTCACAAACGAAGTAAAAGGACCAGGAAAAACTATTTGTCTTCCTTCTTTTCATGTAGAAATATGCTCTGTATTTTACTTTCCCAATTATTTTGAACCTTTTTCCAACTTTTAGGTATTTTTCTTATCAATTACTTTAAATTTTTAATAAAATAACTTTCGGTTAGTATTTCTTACTTTTCTTATTAGCTGTTTTACTTTATACACCTCTGGTTATTTGATTCATGAGTCTACATGTTGCTCTCTGAAGGCAGACTAAGGAAAGCTGGTCACACCTGACAAAAAGATGGAATGGAGACAAGAGGCAGCAGGACAAGCTTTCCAGCAGACAAAGAACACATAAATATACAGCCAGAGCTACAAATGGGATCAAAGTGCATTTACTTAGAAATATTCAGACGTAAATCTAACAAAAATCTGTTGAAAACCTTAAAATTCATAATTCCAGTCTCGAAGCAAGCAAGAATTGGATTCAATTACAGCCTGTATTCGTGGAAAGCTGAACAGAGGCTTCTAATTAACATTGATTCAGATGGGCTGCATACAAATGCAACTCTTCAGTTTGGTGCAAAAAATAAACTAAAATATTTTCTTTCAACTGTAGAATATCCACAACTTTCTGCTGATGTATGACTTCAAATCCAGATACAAAACACTGCAGTTTACTCTACATACTTTACATACAAATTGTGTATCTATAAGTTTCTGTATCTTCAAGAAAGTACTGCTGATGAAGAAAACCTTTAAAAAGTTATGGGAAAATAAGCTTGCTGATGGTGTGGTTTAAGAGATCTGCATAGTGCTGTTCTTTACTACTGTTTGGCTCTAAGAATTTATCCTCCAGCTTCTCAAAATGCTCCAGTGTGCACACATTTTATGATGCAACACAAATAAACAGCAGGTCACTGAGGAAAGTGGAGATATGAGGAGTAAAATTTAATGAAGTCATAACAGTGAGGCAATAATGTCAATAATAATTCCTAACAACCTGTAAATTGTACTTTGCGATATCAGTTTAATTCCAGATGAACAACTCAATCTTAACCTACAGATGTTAAAACAAAGAAATCTGCAGTTTTTTTTAGTTTTTTTTTACTTTATTGAATCCTTAGAGATGGTGTCACATCGCTAAAGCTTCGGCATAGAGGCTGCAGGAGCTCGTTTCACACAGAGCCAGTTGTTTTACTTCCACTGCTCATGTTTATTTCAAATTACAGGCTGCAGGAACCTCCATTTGTCAAGGAACACTTTGTCCCTCTGCTCCAAACGGAACAACTCAGAGCCGTTCAAACTCCAAGGCTCCAGCTGACCCTCAGTCATAGCACTAACTTCAAGGAGATATACATTTTTTTTAATGAATAATATCATCTATCCACCTAAGCTCACATCCGTTCTGACTTGATAGTCTATCTGTTGTTTTGTTAGTAAATAATTTTTAGCTCCTATGCTTTCATTCTGCCACAGCTTTTCCATTAATTTGCTCTGTGATTTTTTTTTTCACTTTCAGATTTAGTTTTTCATTTGGCTGAATTCTTCCATTTCTCCCTATATTTTACAGTCAATTTCCCTGCCTGTGGAACATGACCAGCTTTTTCTGCTACTCTGCAAGATCTCATTTTCATCCATTACATAAAAAAAACTCTATTTGCCACAGTGAGTCTCTGCATTTGGACCTTTTAGGATGACAAACATTGATTTGATGTTAATGGTATGTTGCTGATAGAGGACTCCACAACAAGCTGGAACATTTAGGTAGAGTGGGTCTAGGAAATAGACCCATAGTCATGAGATCAGGGTAATGACCAAAAGGACAAGATCGTGAAAACAAGCGGCAGAAATGAGTTTCCTTTGCAGGGTGGCTGGGCGCACCCTTAGAGATCGGGTGAGGAGCTCAATTTCCCAGGAGGAGCTTGGAGTAGAGTCATTGCTCCTCCATGTCGAAAGGAACCAGCTGAGGAGGCTTGGGCAACTGTTACGGATGCCTCCTGGTCGCCTTCCTCGGGAGGTGTTCCAGGCATATGTCCCATTTGGAGAAGGCCTCGTGGACGGCCCAGGACACGCTGGAGGGACTATGTTTCTGAACTGCCCTGGTGTCGTCACGGGGTCCCCCCAGAGCAGCTGGAGGGGATCAGGAAGGGATCAGGAAGTCTGGGCATCTCTGCTTAGACTGCTGCCTCCGCGACCCGACCCCGAATAAGCACAAGAAAATGGATGGATGGGTCTAGGTGGGAACATGGTTTTAGGATCCTATCCAGGAGCATCACAGATACACTTTGGAATATGAATATGGCAAAAAAAAGGAAATTTTTCAACAGTTGGGCAGTGAGTTTTTTTCAATATGTTTCTGGCCTGTCTACTAGTGTGTGTTTACTTTTTCTCTTGCCCTCCTTTGATTACTCATTTGGTCCTCCTGTGCTGCTCCTGCTCAGTCTAATACCACTAATTTCTCCCACCTGCCTCCCAGCCTTTATAAGAAGGCCTTTGACCAGTTGGCAGCACCAGTTTGTTCTGAAAGCATAGTTAGTAACCATCCAGTGCTTCCTCTCTACCTGACTGTCTGATATTGGCCCTGTTTTTGCCTTCAGGATTGCTCTGCTCTGCCTCGCCAATGACTGAGCATGCATCAGCTTCTTTTTCTAGACATTGTTTCTGTTCCCTGGTTTCTGACTCCTACTAAAAACTCTGTTTTGGACTGAAGTGGACTGAATTCCCTGGCTCTGACCCTCACCTGATTCTCTATTCATAGTGAGTAGATCTCCCTTCTGATTATCACAACACTTTGAGTGTCTCTGGCATTAAAACTGATTCTGCCCCTGGACCTTCTAACTCTGCCAGCCACTATAGGTTTTTTTTCCCCTGTGGATTTCTGGTTGAATATGAGTTAAAGTTCCCATCAGCAGAAACCCGGTTTTCTACATCGCCTTTAAGGAACCAAAGCTCTGGATTTTGAATACTCCTGGAATTCGAAAGTCAGTGGCTTTTTGTCTTAACCTAACAACCCTCTGAAAGACCTGTCCAGCCATCAACCAGCTCTTTGCCTTCCAGTTGTTCTTGCTACCTTGGTTAAACCTGCTCCCCATTCCTATAATAAACCTATTGACCATCCCCTGTTTCTAATGTGTTTGGGTCCACAGTCTGATGTGAAGAATAAATTAATATTCTGGGCTCAAACTGATCCAACAGACATTAGGAAAATAACCAGCTTTTCTTAAATTTTTCTGACCCTGTGGACACAGTAATGGGAAATCCCATTTCGCCCCTTAAAACAAGCTACAAGGGGTAAGGCATCATAGGTAACCACTACACATTGGGACACCACTTCAGCAATCAAATATGTCAGCAGTAATTACCTGGCTTTTGCATAAGCAGACATGATGACATGTCGCAAATCAAGCCAGCTGTGCTGAACTCTCTTGTGTGGGCCTTTGGCATCACTTTAAGGTTATCTGCCTCTAAACAGAGGGATAAGACATTGCTAAGCATTAGCAACTTTTAAAGGGCAAACCTAAATCTATATTGACCAAAATCAGGGTCAAATCCATCTGCATTCTTTTGTACTTTATAGCTGCAACCTATTTTTTTTCCATCTGTCTTTCTTAAAAGTAAATCATTTCAGTTCCTCCTGGGAATGACTCAAGACCCCAAGAGAGACCTGCTTCTCCTGACAGATAACTGGGTCATGATGCATGAAAAGATTTTATTCACTGTGAGGCAGCAGATCTCTGACTTCCTCCCTTTATGTCCAGGGGGCAGAAATCCCTCTGAGAAAGACGTTTTACACTGCTTGCTTCAGGCCTTCTGTGCCCTCGATTCAGGGGTGAAATTTGGACAGAGCAGCACATCAGGATGAATCACAGCAGAGGCCAAACCAATCTGCTTGTTTATCTCATCCTCTGTTCAACCCTGAACAGGATCTCACCTTAATCTACCTCCTCAGGAACTCCAGGTCACAGATTGACCCTTTCCCACTGAAAAATTGGTCATTGAGGTTCAAATGCTAAGTCTGATAAAGAGGTGCCTTCTTTCTTTCTTTTTTTTGTGACTATGTCTGATAAATATTGAGATTCCACATTAATAAAAATATTTTCGCTGTAAATTGTTAGATGGGATAAAAAAAAAAAAAATCAGTTACCTGACTGAATAGTTTGATTTGTGATTGAGTTGACATCGTCCAATCAGAGTCAGGGCTGGTTTAGCTTTTTCTCATCAAATAAATCATACAAGAATAAACCTGAATAAATACAAAAGCTGTTCTTGAAGAAGTCTTCTTAAATTAGTGACTTTATTAAGGGAAAAAGTTACTGAAATCCACCTGACGCCGCATGAAAAAAAGTTATTACCTCCTTTGGCTGCCCTTCAGTGTTTGCTGCAACTGACCGTGAGTGTTTGACTGTGGAGGCATTTGGGTCCACCTTTTTTGTTTTAAATGTCCTACATCATGCTTTTCTTTAAGCTTTTCAAAGTCAACAGGCACATATATGTTGAAATAAGGCCTTTAGCTTTATGGAAGGCTAGTTTGTTATAAAATATACTTGCCTCTCCTGTTCACAACCACATCTCAAGTCCAAACAAAGTCTCAGAACTCCAGAGGGTAATTAACATATTTTCTTGACAATAGCTAAAAAAGAACAGTTTTTGTCTCTAAAAGCAGAAAAGCTGATAAAAAATCCACTTTGTGTCAGATTTCTTCCAGATTGGAGAAAGTGGGAGTTGTTTACAGTGCAGGCACAGCACATAGATGCTTCCTGGAACTGAGATCAAAAATAGTTGCTTACTAGACTGGACAGCTCCACATAGAATCGCCCCATCCACTCGTTTTTGCATGTTAGGAAGGGGTTACTGTGGAAATTGTGAGGATAACGTTGGCCAGCATGAATCAAATAAGATACCACTTCTTGCATGATTTTTTTAATGAATTAATAGCATTATAACAGTCAAAAGATCAAACAGTTTAAGTTGCATGACATAGGCCCTTCAGTTCACCTATATTCAAAGGTTTTCCTGCAAAAACTGCCTAAATCATTTAAAACTTTGACTGGGAACTTCCAAAATTTCAAGTGGTTTTCCTTTTGTTCATCCTATGCAGAAGTTTTTCTGTCATCTGTAGTTAGTTTTCCATGATTTACCAACTCTTGTAGGTATGATGTTCCTCTGAAATACTGGTTTGTTTTCACCAATGAACCAAGAGGCTAAAAAAAACTTTTAATTTTTGTCTTCTGTCAGTCCATAAATATATTTTTTTTGATCCATCTGGGTGTTTTATTGGCAAATGGAAGACTGATGTTTGTGCTGTTTTCAATCAGAAATGGTTTTCATTTGTTGATAAATTGTCATTGATGTCAGTGATTTTGTTTCTGTATGACGGGTTTCTTTTTTAAACTGCTACAAAGACAAATTGAGCCCTTGCCTCACAACGCTGCCAGTTCTGTTAGCTCTGCGCCTGCTGAAGACACAGACGTCCCTCCCTGGAACTCTGGGGCGGAACTCAATGAGAAATTCAATAATGAATCTTATTTCTTATTTCAACCGTTGCTTATATAAGTTGCCACATATGAATCAAGATGCTATGGGCGTCTTGATCCATCACAGCGCTGATAATATCTTTTGAAATTGAAATTTGATTAACAGATGACCGTTTATATATTATTATTGGCCGAATTTAGGTGTACAAACTGACGTATAACTAACTGGCCTGCATAAAAAAAAAAAAAAAAAAAACAGATTTTAAGATGGGATTTTTTTTTTTGTTGTTGTTTAAATTTTAAAAATTTTGGGACAATATAATCTAATAAAGAGGACATTTATATACATGTTTAAACCAGAATGATTTCACATTTAAGTATGACTTGCCAATGACTTTAATCTGTAAACTCAGGTTTTGAAAATAAAACATCACATTTGACGTCTGGATGATTGGCACCCTAGTGGTTAGAGCAAAGGACTTGGAACTTGGACTTGTGCCACGGGTGCGATGCTACACTGCTCCCTGGGTGCCCCACAATGGCAACCCACTGCTTCCCAAAGGGATGGGTTAAAAGCAGAGCTAAATTTCTCCAATGGGAGATCAATAAAGTTCAGCTATTATCATTAACACTTTTTATTATCAAATTCTTTATTATATTATATTAAAATGTAAATAAATTTAAACAATCACATAAACATTTCCTGAAACCTTCACTGCCCCGTTGGACTTTGACCTGAAGCACCAGGACGGTTAAATTCCCCTGATTCCCTACTGTGGGAGTAACACCAACACTGCAGCAGAGATGGAGATTCCGCTGTACTGTAATCAGAGCCCTCTAGATGTTCTTGGTAAATGTTTACTCTGTGGAGAAGATGGGAACCCCTCTGCTTTAAACTGGGAAGGCCTCAGCATGCCTCCATCCTTACATTCCAGGCAGCCCCGTCTTAATGGCTGTGAAATGGAGCCGTCTGCCTTCAGCTTCTCATCACGCCCGGAGGAAGAGCTTCGTCCACGGCGGCAGACACTCAGCCCTGTTCATTTACGTCACCTGGTGTAATTACAGCCACGGCGCTCATCGTCTCGTCACACATGCTGCCTGTTCCTGTGAAGCCCATTTCACCTCTTTCATGCCTCTTCTCCTTCTCATTCTACGTCTTCATTTCAGACGGAGCTGCTGTCGCTTGTTGACATTTTCATTTATTCTAACTTCATGGTCCATTTGGCGTGGGTCATACAAACCATGAACACCATCCAGAGAATCTAAGAACCTTTAGGATAAACGTTTTTTTTTTTGTTTTTTTTGCCACAGGAGGCAGATCAGCCTTCGGCATCTGTGTTATTACTGCAGTAGATCACAGTTCAGGGAAACTGCGTTTTTCACGTCTCTGTTTTTGTAACCTAACCTCTGATGATAGTTTTGATCTCTTGTTTTATCTAAGGCTATGACAGTGACAATGAAACAATGAAGAGTCTTTTTGTAACACATTCGAGTTGTTTCCAGGCTCAGTCTGACACTACATGCTGCTCTTTTATGATCATCATCTGCAGTCCTCACACTTCAGTCACTCAAATCACTTCTGCAAACAAAATATCCAGTTATTAGGCAAAACGAACTATTCAGTCTGTAGCTTGTCGAAACATCATGGTCTCCTTCTACAGCAAGTATAGGTTACCTTGCAGAACTTACACATTTATTCTTATAGATCAGACTGTTTGTATTTTTTGAAATGACTCTTTAGTTACTGAGTGGTTACTTGTTGAAGTCGTAGGGAAGCGGCTGTTCCAACTGTTGCATTTCTGAATTCTCTGGAGTGGTGCACGACTTTACACAAGTGAATAAAGTGAATGTGATTGGTCGTTTATCAAGGGGCGAGATTGATGTGGCGGAAGGTTTGAAAGCAAGTTTGGTTGGAAGCATCTTGCTAACCAGTTAGCAACTTAGTGCTAATAGGTTCCCAATGGGAAATTACATTGGGACAAAGTAGCACCAAATTGGTGACTTAGACAGTTCCTTGACATATATATATATATATATATATATATATTGTGTGTTTGTCTACATACAGTATAGGAACAGGAAGGTTATTCGACTTCGAGTGAATTTAAATGCAATTAAAGGGAGAGGGGGTATGAAAATCAAGTTAATTTCTTCATACACTTTTCAGACTATTTATACCGTATTAACCAATGTCACTTCTCTGGCTATATATACCGACAGGTTTATTTGGTGGAGGGTTTTGTTTCTATTTATGTTCAGGTGCATTTAGCTAGTTTGGAAATTGCTTGGTTGATGAGAACTAGTCTTTTGTGTATTTGGTCAAATTTACTGTCTAAAATAGTTTGAATTCAAATATGTAACTTTAGGAAAACATACAGGTTATGTTTGGAGCCCAGAGTTGATAAATTTTTTCTTTTATTATTATTGTACTGGGAGTCACCTATACAATCAAAGTATTTACCAGCTTCTCTCCTCTAAATACTGACATGTTAGGCCACTCTCTAAAAATTAAAAAAATATTCACTTAAGATTTATTTAAGAAAGAGAATAACAGGTTGTTTTACTAAAACTCATCATCTAATCCCCCAAAACTTACTATCTTAAAAAAAGTTGCTTTCAAACAATTGACAAAATCACTTTCAAATTTCTAAGCATTTAAATCTGTGAAACTTACACACTATTTAGGGCTTTAACATAATTAACCCTGAATTTTAAGGTAAGTTATATGTATGTCAAAATATGATCATAATTGAACATACAGTAATCTTTTATTTTGGTAATTCTGTATTACAGTTAGCACTACTCACCCTAAACATGACTTTCTTTTTGTGCAGAGCCTTACAGATTTAAATAGTCTAAATAAAAAGATATATATAAATCTTGAATATGCTTAGTGATCAGATCATGTTTGCAGATTGAACAGACCTAGGAGTTTTGACCAAACTAAAGAAACTGTAAAAACTTGCAAAAATAAACAAGGTTTAGGAAGAATGAAATGTCATTAAGAGTTTTTATTTGCTGATTTTGAGCCATTTCTTGCTTTAGCAAGAATAAGGATAAAGGTTAATATTTAAAACAACTTTATTATCCCTTTGAAACTTGATGTAACACCTGCTGGCGTTTTGTTTCCAAGAAAATAAACAGAAAAAGCAGAAAGTCGTCATAACCTAGAGGCTGTAACTCTAATGTCTTCCTCTCAGATTTGATAAATGTATTTTTTGGCCTAGCAGATTTTCATCCGATCCACTCGTCGCAGCAGCATTCAGCGTGAGACGAGATGGATGTAGCTGTGAATGGGCCACTAAAAGGGCAGAGGAACGGCAACGTGTTATCAGTGCAGGCAGCCAGACATGGACGGACGCAGGCTGTCGGATAAGGAACACAACAGCAGAGGCAAACAATGACTCCTGCTGACGCTCACAGCCAGACATTTGTCACTTTGTGTCAGGGAATCTAATGGCCTCAAACTCTTTCTTGTTTCTGCAGTTGAGAAAAATCCGCAAATCTCTTCTGCATTTGTCAGAAATTAAATGAATCCAGAATAAAACTGTAGATTTTCTATCAGGCTTCATAAAAATGCAGGAGCTGTTGAAAAAGGCAACAGAACTGAATTAAAGAGCTTTTTTGGCATCATTAAAAGTTTCTAGCAATGGAAACGGCTGCTGGCATAATTTGTTTTAGAAAATGTCCAAGGTAATGTGCACAGGTTTGTTTAGATGAACAGCTCACAAGTGTTTGTGTTTTCAAATCTAATCTATCGCTAAGACGTTCCAAGTGACTCTTAATCATCATCGTGACGTTATTCAGCTTTCTGTTTAGGAATGAAGGGAAATTCAATTACTGCAGTCAGAAAACAATTGCTTATCTTTTGTGTGCATGCTAAATCATCTGGCTGCTATGCACTATATTTCTCTGCCAAAACAACAGCGAAAGGAGGATTTTGTTTGTAGATTAGACATTTTGCAAGTTACTGTTTTTTATCACTGGCATAGCCCTTACAAATGGATACCGAGGTCTAGAAGCACAAGATCTATATTCATCTATTCAGAAAAGATACTGCTACATGGTTGTACATCTTATTTTGGAATTTGACTAATTAAATGAGCCCTATCGTTGTGTCGTTACGCCATTGTCTTAGACTGCTGCCCCGGATAAAGCGGAAGAAAATGGAATGGAATAAATGTTTATATTTCACATTTGAAGTTTTGTCATACTTACTGCTGGAAGGTGGTTATTCTTTCAGCAATTGGCACCTGTCTTTTTAGCATGTCTCTGAGTAACGAATTTGAACCAATTACAAGATTAGGTGACGATTATTTCAATAATCGATTTAACCTGATTAGTCCACTCATCCCTCATCAAAAGCAAAGGTTCTCAGACTTTTTCAGCTTCTAGCCCAAAAAAAGGAACCAGAGTCCCCTGATGATGCAAACTATTGCCTGAGTATACCAACTCTTCAACAAAATAATTCAATAACCAATTAAATAATATTACAAACAGCCTTAGCAACCAAAGCAGTTGGTTTTGTCCATTTATAAGTAACCATTTTATATATATTTAAACACTTAAAAATGAATGTTGATTGTTTAGTTTAATTTCCATGGCTCTCAAGATCAAGGACTCCAAGTGGAGTCAAGACCCCAACTTTGGGAATGTATGATCTAGAGCGGAGGTCCCCCCGTGACCCCTACGGGGTCCATGGAGGTACTGCATCGGGGTCGTGAAAATTTTGGTTGATTAGACTTTTTTTTATATTACCCCCTGCAATTTTTTCCACTAATTGAAATGTCTTTAAATACACATTGACATGAATTTAACACACTGTAGTAAACAGATAAATGGAGGCAGAAGATGTCTTTCAGTCATCAATGCACACATTCAGCGACACACAGGAGCTCTTTCAAGCTGGGCACCGTTTCATTCACAACACCTGTCCCATCAACCAGGAATCAAAATCAGAAATACATTAATAATCCCAGGGAGGAATTACTTTTGTTACATTCCTCCATCTGTAATAGAGTGACTATAGGACCAGTTTGATATAACATAATTTCATATAATATATATAATTAGGGAGACCCCACTCCACCTCGCCATCAGTTTGAGAGTCCTTGGCCTGGAAAACATTGAAGACCCCTGATCTAGAGGAAGACAGAAAATGCCTTAGGTCCAGGTAGTTAGGCCTAAAAATATATATATTTAGATGTAGAGCACTATTTCACCTCTGAGGTCCATAAATCTGTTTGTTCTGTTAATTATTTCTAAATGGTTTAATCTTTAATAAAACATTATCTAAAAGCTTTTTCAGCATATTTAATGCTGATAAAGGAGGAGCTATGATAATCGATTAAGGCTACAGGTTGATGCACTGACATCATCCATCTTTAATTTTACACTTATTGGAAAAGAGAAAAAGAAGCTACCGGATCAGAACCTAAATTTAATCTGGTCCAGAGTCAATATTTATCATCTTCTCTTGTTAAATTAATTCCACAGTTGTTGTTTTTTTTCCTCATTTTCCTGAAAATCAGCGCCTCCCCTCTGGCTCAAACTGCAGAGGATGAGCAGATGTTAAAGGCATGAGCTTGTTGCTCATGCTGGGTAAACATTTTATATAACTCACTCATTAATTGAGTAATAAAGGACACATAAAGCGACACAACAGAAAATGTTGAACATCTCACAGAAACAACAATTTTGCTTTTTAGCTGTTATCGTCTTTAAGCTTCTCTGATCACGTCTTTCATCTAGGAAATCATTACAAGCTTTAGACATTGGTGTGAAGCAGATGTAACACCATATAAGTAGTGACACAGCACATCTGATAAGAGTTTCTCTACTTCTTCATAAAGAGACTCTCATTCCACAGCGAGAAGCAGAACCAAAAGTGTTTTTCTTTTAAATAAAACTGCAGGAAGCTTCAGACTGATGAACATATGATGCTGCAGACCTTAACGACATGAATGGACATTTTAAAACCAAACACAGACATGCAGCTGCAGCTTCTCTGGTTTAATGGGATCATTAACCGGCTTCGGCGAGGTCACTAATGAGTCACCACGTCGAGGTTTGATGACTTTTAAACTGAGCTGCTGACCTGATGAGGCAATGGCTCAGTGGGATCCTCTGAATCAAAGGGCTTGGAGCTGAAGAGGAGGAGAGCGATCGACCACCGACAGGCTGAGGTAACATCATCAGGTTTTCTGCTTGAATACCAAAAAAATTCAGTCAAACTGACACGAAAGACCTGAAATTGATATCTAAAAAAATATTCTGCTAAAATTAAAAGAGAGGGAATTCCTCAATTCCTCTTTCTTCTTTTAGGTCAGTTAGGTTTTTTTATATATCTTCTAATCACAAAATCCTAAAATAAATACTCAGAGAATTTCTATTTTAGTTTATTAATTTGTTTACTAGATAATCCCTTTGAAGAATATTGAACATTTCTTTGAACTTTCTTTAAATTCAGAAGTTTGTATACATTACTCCTAAAATTTGAAGTAAGTCAGTGTATTCTCATTATGAGTTCGTATGAAATCATACGAAAAGTTATGCACTGTAATTTCGTACGTTTTTGGTCGTTTTTTTCGTCCTATGTCGTATTTTTACGTCTTGCCCCGAGACAAGATATCTTTGCGCATTCGCATCTTACACACCATTCAATAACATAGAATTTAAGATACAATTAACCCTGACCCTAACCCTAACCCTAAGATCCAAAACAGCAAGCAACGTAGTTAGAGACATGAAGAAGTAATTATTGCAGTGTTTTTCCCAGTTTTACGTCCGTCCGCGGATCTGCTTTTTTCGTCTGTCTGCCTGCGCATGCGCACTGATGTGTTTTTTCGAGGAAAAACATTAAAAAAAACGTACAAAAATACTGTGCATAACTTTTGGTACGATTTCATACGAACCTATAATGAGAATATGTTGAGTAAGTTGATTTAATTGCATTCATTTTGGTCCATTATTTTAAAATTCATTTCCACAAGCTTCTTCTATTTGCCTGTTACTTCTTGACAGAACTGGTGCAGCTTGAGGTTCCCAAACATTTCTCACAACTTTTCTTCATGCATTTATTCTTCTATACTGTGAGACGCTTCACGTTGGTATACTAACCCTAACCCCCTTATCTTCCTCCTTGCTAAGCACACCACTGAAACCTGCGTTTGGAAAGTAACAAAAACCTCAATTAGAAAGTAAAATACTGCGGCTAAAGGACCTCAACGTCTGACACAAAGAAAGTGAACTTTAATTGTAGAACTAAAAGCAAATAGACGAATTGAATTAAATACATTTTCTAAGAAAATTAAATCAGTTTCAAACAATCAAATTCTGTTTAAATCACATGAGTCCAGATTCAGTCCAAGCAAATCAAATTCTGATGAGTTTCTGATGGAGGGAGCTTTTTAAAACAACCTGCTTTGCTCAACAAAATCATCAAAGATATTAATAGGACTTCAGATATGAATTGGACTCCAGAACCAAAAGGTCCTGTTATCTGTCTGGGCCTGGTGTTTGGTGTTAACTAAACGGAAAGTGACAGCATGACCTACTTTCTGACTATTTTCAATAATAAGGATCTTGCATCTTGGGGGCCTAATAAATAATTCACATATAATTCCCACTTGGTCAATTCATCCTTCACACATAGTACAGTTAACACTGTGATAGTACTACTAAAACAGGAACTACAAAGAAACACCTTATGTATTTTGTTTGCTTTTTCCACCTTATTTTAAAAAACTGAAGAAATGAGCATTTAAAAAAGGGCCGACATGTTTGACAAAAGAGTCTCTGACTGGCGTAGATCATTTGAGAGCATCCAGGATGATCTTTGCATTTCCAGAAACCTTTCAATCAACATAAACGGACACTCAGGATGTTTTAGAGAAGGTTTTAAACATAACTCAACACATTAACATCCCCGTACATTTTACAGCAGTACATAAAATTATATATTAAGGAGAATAGGTGGGCCACAGTTCCTTTCAAAGCCATGACAACAAAGACTTATAGAGAATAGCGAGTCAAGTAAGGTAATTCCAGAAAGAAACCTTCAACATGACAGACCCTTAATATTCGCTTGAAATAAGACAATGCAATTGTGTTTTCTTATCTTAAGTGTAAACTGTATTGTTCCATTGGCAAGATGTCTGTTTTATCTCCTCAGTCCAAGAACAAATGCAGTTATTTTAAGAAGAAAATTACTTATTTAGATTTCGATTTTTTTTCCAGCGTGATTAATCGTTAGTCTCTAAAATATCCCTTTAGCTGACAGACCAACCGACTTAGACCAGTAATTATGGCAAAATTGTAAAAAAAAAAAAAAATATGTAAACATTTTGCATTTAAGATAACAAAATCTTTTTCATCTGTCAATAAGCTCTAAGTAGAACTCCACAAGTGGGAAACTGAGTTTCACCGAGTTTCGTTTTGCTAAAAGTCTTCTTCAAGTAATCTTTGCTTATCCGAGTGTTAATCCATTCATCAAAAAAAATAATTGACAGATTAGTTAATTGCAGCCCTAATTTAAGCGAACACATTGAACCCAGCAACATAACCGACAGAGACCATCAGACTTTCATCAGACGGAAAAGGATGAATAAATTACTTTAACTCCCTCTGCAGAGCATGACTAACCCTGCCTTATACAAATTACAGGGAAAACAGCTCAAACACTGATTATTTAAAGAGACTGCATTGATTCAACTCTGCTTCAGCTGTTAAACCAAGAGCTTAGCCCATCTGGGGGGGGTGAGAAATGGATGGTCTGTTGGACAGAGACGTAACACACCTACAGGGACAAAGAGAGGCCAGCTGGTGGCGCAGTTCCTGGACTCAGATCATCGGCTGTGTGTGGGTGGGTGGATCAGCAGGGTGGATCTTTGCGCTGGTGTGTGATGTCTGAGGGCATCATACCGCTACTGTGTTCAATCAAAGCACAGCAATCTGTTGAAGATGGACACTTCATGTGCATCCTCAGATATCTGAATACTCTTTAAATCTGTCAACATCCAACAGCAATAAAAAATAAATTCCCAAACACAAAATAAATTATATTAGTGTCCGTAATAACAGCATGAACTCAACATTTCTGTCAGACTTCACCAGTTGCTAAAATGTCTCCTGATGATCCACCAGGAGGAAGAAGAAATGCATCAGTGAAAAAAAAAAGTCCTTCCTGTCAATCAAAGGCTGAGACAAAGTGTTGGAGCAGAACAGCTGCAGGAGCGAGACGTGATGAAGCAGATTTGGATTCTGCGTGTAACACAGAGGGAGGATGGTGATGAGCTTCAGAGGCTGCATGTCTGTGGGTCTTATTTCACAGAATAATATCAGTTTATTCAGGTATATTTTCATTATTCTTATTAAGCTCTTAACGTTTGGTATAATAAATTATCTTATGTGACTGAAAAACAGAGATCATCAGCTGGTGGCTTTCAGGCATCTTCTGGCTGCCAGGAGCCTCAACAAGAACTTCTCAGATGTATATTTTAACTCTGCACTTTAACGGAGGGTATATCCTTAATAATGTGACGCCAGTATTTAAATTCTAGCACACATGATTCAATGCCAAAGAAAAACTTATGAAAATAATAACTTTATTTAACACAGCATAAATAGTCAGTTTTATTATTTCAAATGATTGCATCATAAATGCATCACCTTAATCTTTTATACTGTAATCTGTAGATATTTTTGGTTGTTTTTAAAGCAAATCAGGATCAGAAAGAGGAAGAGGAATCCACTTTGGACAAAACCTTTCTTATCAAGGTTTCTTATCAATGCTGTCATCAGACTTTTTAAGAACCTTGATAAGATAAACGGCTGAGATAAGCTGCCACTAAAAGCTTTTTCCAATAATGCACTTTGCTGAGGTTGAGCTTTCCTCCTATATGAGTTTTGGAATAAGTTGCTAAATATTATTCTCTTTACTGGAACAAAAATGCAGCAATGGGAGAAGGCCACTCACCACAAGCTGGTTCTCCATCCATTTCAGTGGATATTTGAACCTTTTACTACTTCTTTTTAATAGTCTTATTTGGGGGTGGGAACAAAGTTGGAGCATAAAAAGGCATTAAAAGCTTAAATAAAACTGATCAGACAGAATGCAATCAGAAGAAAACAAAATATAAGGATCAATGAATCGTATCGAATAAACCAGAATTATGACAAGAGAGGAAGAATGCAGGAAAAAAAGAACCTGCAGCTAAATCCAATGTCGACAGTGAACACACCTCCAGAGGTTTTATCTCCACGTAGCCCTGAAGACAAACCACAGAGCAGCAGCAGAACTCGGAGCACAAACAAACCTCTGGAGAGAAAATCTATCAAAGCAAATCTTTACGAACGATCGGTGGAAAAAATCCAATCAGGACAGGATGCAGGTTTCCTGCATAAAACCCACCTGTTGCTGAGCATCTGTTAGTTTGATTAATCTCCATTAGTGGGTGTAACACTTCAAACTGAGGCTGCAAATAAACACTGATCTGAATTCAAACTATTATTTCTGAGTAAGAAAGTATTTGAAAACACTAAGGAAGATTTCTGATCATGGAATTAACCTTAAAACAAGTATGGAAAATCTAGAGGCTTCATGCAAATGAGACTTACTGTCAAACTTTTTCAGGTTTTAGAAGTAGGGATCTTTCATAACTAACAATGTATTTACTAATAATTTAATTGGTTTTCCAATCTTGAAGTTTTGTATAAATAAGTGTTGTCAAATGATAAAGGGTTTATTGTTCACCAGTTTGGTAAAACTAATGGGATTATTTTTACAGTCTGTGCTCAAAAACATTTAAGTAACAGCTAAGAAAGCCTCGGGGGAATAAACAATTTATTCAAATGCAGGCTCAAGACTTGTGTTTAAATTACACATATTTACAAAAAGCCGGTACATCGGCAACACCAGAGGACGTAATGAGAGGAGACATCCTGAGTTTCTGGAGCATCTGACGGTCACTCAACCTGTTTACTGTCCTGGTTCAGGTTGGACCCAAATGCACAAACGTAAGACACATTAATGGATTAAAGAAAGTGTAATAAAGACCACTGAGTTAAGGCTCCGCAAGAATTTAGATGTTCTCATTCCTGCAGCGAATTTTGTCATTTTGTTCTTGCAGCCCCGTCATGGGCAGAACTTTTGTCTCACAGTGGGTCTGAGAACAAGTGTGTGATAATTTAAGATTTAGACAGTTGTTAGTCCTTTAGTCGTACAGCCTGATATACCCCCTTTATCTTGGGGATCTATGGATAGTCTGAGGCAGTGAGAAAATACATCTACAAAATTAGATCATTTACATGATTCATGTTCTATATAATATATAATATCAGGCATTTTGCCCTCCTCCTTGTGATGCTTTTGCGTTCTTTTTTTCTTTTTTTTTTTTTGGGGTGTGACATAGGCTAGTGAATAGCATTTTATGTTCCTTCCCGGATTCTATTGTTTACATCCATTTTCTGCCACGTTTATCCCAGCTGTCGTCGCGAGGGGTGCTGGTGCCTACGGGTGAGAGGCTGGGTCCACCCTGGACAGGTCACCAGTCTATCTCACGGCAACTCAGAGACAAACAGGACAAACAACCATCCACACACACTCACATCTAAGGAGAATTTAGAAAAGCTAATTAACCTAACAGTCATGTTTTTGGACAGTAAATGAATAAATAACTCTTATATTTTCAAATCTATCAGCAGAGGCATGCAGTGTATGAGGTAGTGTATGAATTAAATGCCTGTAGGATCTATTTTTAAAGAAAAAGTATGCTAAATATTATATTTACATCTGTTTTTTCCTTTTTCAGGGAAGATCTGTGGAAACTTTGCAAATGTGTGACTCATTTTTAGTGGGGAAACAGGAGAGTAGATCCTCTCTCTCTGACAGCAAATACAGGCTGCAGCTGCTGCATCTGACTCCCTGTCACTGTTTTGGAGGAGGGAGGGATTTAATCCCTAGCTGCTCGCTAAAGAAGGTAAACTCAGAGCGATCTGTGCTTTCACAATGTGACCAAATAATCCAACATGAATGGAAATTGTTGCTAGATTAGTCACTAGTTGCTTTTTTGAACAAAAGTCACTAAAAGGGTCTGAAAAAGTCAGCAAATATAGCGACAAATTCACTAAGTTGTCAACCATTGCCGAGCCAATGACAGTCTTATAGGCACGGGGTCCATATCTTCACAGTGCTTCCCTTATGTTTATGTGCAATTATGGAGGTTCATATGTTAAAAAATAATGTTTGCCTTCACGCTCATTAAAAGTGAGGGAATCTACATAATTTTATTTCAATTCTAAACATTTCAACATAACCTGCATCTGTGCTGAAATAGGCTGAGGAGGAAGTCCAGGTTTGAGTCAAAAGGCAGCTGGGCTCAATAAAAATAAGCGTATCGACCTAAAGTACGTTGGAGAGATCTTTGCCCTGAGTGATGAAACTGGAGCAAAAAATGTGGTTAATCACTTTAAAAAAAAAAAGAAATATACCATTTTTCCATTTAAGAAATAAAAATCTTTTGGAAACTGACTTTTTAAAGAGCATGGATGGTTCAAGGACTGCAAGGGTTCAGCGTTATGTTTAGGAAAGTAGCTTGAAGAAGCTGGATGGATGCAAGGAGAATGAAAAGACTAAAACATCAGTAGAAATGGTTTGCAGTTGCACTCTTCCAGTTATGTAACATAATGGTAACATGATGACGGCTTAAAAGAGCTGCGCAGCTTTGCCCAGAGTGCACCACTGACGAGCAGAACATAGACAATATTTTTCTACTGGTAAGGTCTGTGTGTGTGTATTTACTGCAGATGAAAAACATGTGACGACAAAGGTAATAGAGGGGGATTTGATGGCAGAGAAACTGCACCGATTCTTCTTAGCAGGCGGCCGTTGCTGCACCTATTGTTCCAGCTCCACCATTAGCAGTTCATGAATGATGCAGCATCATCCAGCAGGTCCTCGCCTGCATGTCTGCTGTAGATCATGAGACGAAGTCTGTGAGCCCAGGCTGTTTGACTCTAGGTTAAAAGTACCACGGCTGCAAGGATACAGGGATTGTTAGACTCTCAATGCGTTGATTTCAAATGCATATTTCTGGGTGGATCATCTAAATAAGTGGTCCTCCAAATTGTCAATCATTCTGATGATATGTAAGGCCGTCCTACATGCTCGACCCCAGTTAGCTATCTTTTTCTGCACATGCACACTTTCAGAAAAATATGTGTGCTGAGCTACAAGTTCAGAAAGCTGTTGAAGCTCAGCTTTCTCACCACGGTTCTTTCCGGCGGTCGTAAGAGAATAGGTGTCAATGAAGTGTATGAGAAGAAAAGAAAGGCCTCAGAAGAGACAGATATATTCCGGAATGATTTGTCACAGGGAGAGCTCTCAAAAGCATTATGGGATTTGCTGTCATAGCGGCCCAATGTCACCATAGGCTGTCACTACCTGACAGTGGTGACCAATAAGATGGCCCAGGCACCGCGCAGTGGAGGAGGAGATACGTAACCAACGGGGAGAAAAAAACAGTGATCATGTGTCCAAACGGTCAGTAAACTGATTTCACTATAAAGTCCACTATATAGTCCTGCTCTATATAGCGATTGAGGGATTTAGCGGTTAGGGCGGACATTCGGACACAGTAAGCTTGTATGAGCTACGAGAACAGCAACTTTTAAATAGAGCATGCACGAAAAGAAATGGGTTTGTGCACGCTCGTGCATACGTTTAATAGGGGTTCCCTCTCGGGAGCAGGTAAAGGGTTATGCATGTGCATTTTTTTTTTTTTATTGGAGAGGGTGGGTCTTTTTAAAAATTTGCAAAAATCCTCCACAATACCTTTAAGAAAAAAAGTATTTGGGAGCTTAATCTAAAATGTATATTGGATTTTCATAAATACACACAGAATCTAATTATTTCTTTTTAGGATCAGGAAAAAATATTTCAGCAGACCCCACACATCCTGGACACAAACTGTTTACTCATAAACCTCCACAGATGCAGTATCTTCCCCACTGGCAGAATGTGATGAACATCTTACAACTAGAAGCAAGATAAGCATATTTACCCATTTCTAACTATTTAAAATCCAGACCAAAAAAGATGAATCCAATAAGAGGAAATCTGCAGAATTCATAGAGGAACTATTGCACCTAAGAACCCTCGGCCTAGCATGGTGGTGTAAGGATAATTCTGTAAGGATGGTACTAATGGTACTAATTCATAAAGCGGATAAATACTTTGAAGAAGAGCTGCATTAACTTTAATTTCTGGTCTTCAGTGACTTCAGGATCCATCCTTTAAATTAAGAAAATGTTTTACTTCTATTCTCTTTTTTTTCTTTTTTTTTTTTTCTTGAATTGTTCTGTTTTGTTTTCCATATTCCATTTCATCCATAAACAAAGGAATTTATTTTATATTTGATCTCACTTATAGATACGGTTTAAGCCAACATGTCCACGTCCAGTTCTCATCACTTTTATGCACTGCTGCTCTGTCTGGTCCTGCTTTGCTTTCATGCTTTAGACCCCAATGAGTTAAATTATTAAAGTTATCTGGATCCCACCTGTCTGCTGCCTCCTGTTGGTCTGCACAGATGTGCTCCTCCCCCCACCTCCAGGGACTTAAACGCTGCTCTGGGAGACTCCAGTACCAGACTGTGTTGACTCCAGTTCTGCAGGTACTTTAAGTAACTTATTTGTAAAAGCAGCCGCTGTGGCTGCAGCTGCAGCTGTTTCAGGTGGGCGTTGATATGGTTACGGAGGTGGTTTAAGCTTCTCTTACTGCAGCTATGAAACACCACAGGAGTTACATGATGCTACAACCATGACACAAAAACAAATAGTGGGTTTTATTAACCAAAAGGAAATTATAGCAATGGGTCCTTCAATGTGACTCTTAACCAGAGTGATATATATTAATATCTTTTTTTTGTGTGTGCATATATTTCATATTTTTGCATATATATATATATATATATATATATATATATGTATATATATATATTTGTATTTATATAGTTGAGTAGCTTATCTCAGGTATTTGTTTGTGCCAACATGTGGCAGCAGGACAATAAATAATTCACAGGTTGATCCAAAAATACAGTTTAGCCTTCATCTGTGGATCAAACCTGAAGATGCACGGAGTCAAAGTATGCTCTTTATTTAACCTCTTAACATTCACCTCATTTTGGGAAATTCTCGCCTATTTTACCTACCCAAATGGAAAAGCAAATATAATAATATATACATATCAAAATATATTTAATGAGATTAATTTCTTCTTTTTGTGCCTTATAACACGTTAACTGGAATTGCTGTGAACTAAACATATATGAAGTTCAATGAATGGTTATGCAGAAACAGGTAGAGAACGCTGGGTTCCGGGTTGGTTGCAGAACAGCTCAATTTTTGATCAGTAAAGTTTAGCATGAAAACATCAAACATGTTCTGATGGTGGAGTTGTGATTTTTTTGCAGGTTTATAAATAGTGAGTCGAAACCTGAATTAGATAAATGGGTCAGGAGCGCCTGTTTTAGAACCAGATGTCGACTGTCGGAACATTTTTTTCAAACATCTAACTAAACATTAGATAAAAGATCGTCTCCTGTGTTGAGGCTGGTTTATGCTTAGAAACCAGGTCATCTGCATGTGTGTTGCAGATTTGCCCCTTCCACAGACACTCTACTGCACCTCTCCAAAACTGTAGGTGAATGCCTTTGATTGGACAAATCTACACTATATTCACTATTTCCTGTTTGGAACCTTTTGTTTGTATGACCGCCATTGTGGACCAGCTAGAAGAGCAAGGTATGCGAGAACGCTCGGACCCTTTTTTCACCTGAAACCCCACACTTTTTCACCCATCCTTTGTCGCACAAAGTTGCCCCTTGCGTTTTTCCACTTCGATCATATCTACACCCACCGCTAGTTCCTGATTGTCCCTCTTCCGTTGTGGCGTGGAATAACATAGTGCAGACCATGCTTCAAAATTGGGCATAAATCAAAAATATCTGCGTCATACCTGCGACAAAGTCACTGCGACACACTGCTGCGGGAGTATAACCAGCCCTTTAACCTGGGTCACGCCAAACTAGAGGGAGCCGTCTCCTCACTGCAGAACTCCCAGATTATTAAGAAAAGAGTCTGTTCCCTTGGGCCAGTTTAGGATCAAGCTTCCCTTCTTCTTCTAGAAAGACATTCATCCATGTTGCTTCTGTAATTACACTGCAGAGATGGGGCTCTACAGTAGAAACAGGAAGGAACACAACACAAATGTCCCAGAAGAACAATCAAGACAAGAGATGAGCAGAAAAACAAAACAGTGAGCAGAAGAAAAAACTATATATATATACAGTATATGTTTTTTTGTTCGCTTTTTTTTATCAGGGTATTTTGATGTGCTTGATGTGCCATAAATTATGCAAATCCCCACTCGGGATAAACAAAAATTCTCAGGTTAGATATATCTGCTTACGTCCAGCTCCTGTAAAAAATGATATAGTGACATATGAAGGTGTAAGCTGTGAACAACAGTCGACAAAACCCTGCTTCCTGCAGCTAGCAGGTGTCACAATCCGCTATTGTAATGTTGTAATAACGTATTTTTAGGCCTTACCTTATTTAGTTTTCCTCTGTGTTCATTATGCCTACAATAGTGTTGTATTCATTCCTTTGTTTACGTTATTGTAGGTCTCTTGTGTTTATGTACGTACATTTAGATTTCTGTTACATCCCCTCCTGTGTTCCTTTCTGTCTCTGTCACATCGGAAATGCTGTAATTGGTAATGATTCCTAGCCAAACTGGTTTGCCATGATAAGGGTTGTCTGAATACAGCCGGTAGTAAGGAAGGAGGCAGGAAAAGGAGCCGGCATGTTTCCTTTCATAGTTCCTTTAACATAGGGAGCTCATAAGTCCCTGCACCGGCACTGAGGAACTATAGAATCACACAATCCTTTGAGTGACATAACTTAACGGCACATCTCAACTCAGAAATTAACAAAAAAAGCATAATTTCTTTACTGTGTGTAACACATGCATATGGAAACATCTTCAAATGCTTTGGGTTCTGTGATGAAGAGCTTCAGCCGTTTGCTATATTTCTGTGTTTTTGTGGCTCTTCTGGGAAGGCTGTAGGCCTGGATCTAACCAGCATCATTTATGTGTTAACCTCATAAACGAGAAAGGAACAGGAGTTATTTGATCATTTTGGTTTCTCCCTCAGCTCTCTGCCCTCATGGCTGTCAGCTGCTTCTCATTTCCATCGGATTACTCTCACCTGCTCTCCCTTGTGTATATAAACTCCCTGCTTTTCATCTCTCCTCATTGGTTCCTTCTGTTTCCATGCCTGTTGTCCGTGCATGTGCTGTGAGATTTTAACCTTCTGTTGCTGACAACTGGATCCTTTTGCAAACCATAAAGCATAAATTAACATTAACCTGTTTGTCTCCTCATCCATTTTCTATTTTATTTTTTTTATTTTCACAACAAAAAAAAGTATAATGATAAAAAACTGTGTGAAAATTTGCCAAAAACTTGGAAAATTGCCAAAAAAAAAAGCTTTAAGAGACTAAATAAGCGCCAATCTCCATAGAAACAATTATATTTAACAATTTAAAAAGATATATGTTAATACATAAAAATACATCTCTTGATATAAAAACTACCGTATTTAAAATTACATTTTAAGTTTATGATGAAAACCTTGATTCGTGAAAGTGTTTTTATTTGTATTTTTACTTTATCTTATTACTTAGAAACACCTGAATTAGAATGCTACTCCGTCTGATTACATCATTTTAAACATTAAATCAGTCATAAGCCAACAATTACTCAGTACTACAGTAGCCATTATACCCAGTCCTTTTCATTCTTACTTGAATAAACTCTTGAATGTCTACTTTCCATTTTATTTGACTGAAAATTATGTTACTGTTATTTAGGGGCGTGCAAAATTATCGTCATGACGATGCATCATGATTCCTACATTTTGTGATCTACTGCATTGATTCTTGACGCCAAGTATCGATTCTTAATTTAAAAAAAAAATTATAAATAAAATACATGAATGGTTGGCGCACATCAGCCAAAAACAAGTGGAATACAACTTCCAGTCCAGTAGATGTCGCTGCAGATGTGTTGATGCCCGCTGCCTTGTTTCACCAGCATTTCAGGCCAGAGGAGACTGAGAAAATTTGCCCGGCTCCATCAGTTTTTGAGGTCAGATGTTTGGATGCATTTTGGCTTTAAAAACAAAGAAGGGAAAAAACAAAATTGATATGACGCACGTAATTCGCAAAAGGGGAAATGTCATACATTTGAATGTTTTCATTTCATTGGTTTAAAGGACGCTCCTCCAGTGGGTAGCACTGCCGCCTTGCAGCAAGAAGGTTCTGAGTTTGTTTCCCAGCCCGGGGTCTTTCTGCATGGAGTTTGCATGTTCTCCCTGAGCATGCATGGGGTTCTCTCCGGGTACTCCGGCTTCCTCCCACAGTCCAAAAACATGACTGTTAGGTTATTTGGCTTCTCTAAATCCTCTTTGGGTGTAAGTGAATAGTTTTTTGTCCTGTTTGTCTCTGTGTTGCGCTGTGATGGACTGGCGACCTATCCAGGGTGTACCCTGCCTCTCGCCCATTGACAGCTGGAGATAGGCACCAGCACCCCTCGCAACCCCAATTGGGATAAGCGTGTCAGATAATGGATGGATGGTTTAAAGGACAGCTGAGGCCATGTAAACGACACTGATTATCCTTATTTTGTTATTTGAAGTTTTATAAATCCTAAGCACTTTTTGTCAGTGTGTCCACTCCAGTAATAGTAATATTTGTGTCCGGTATTTGTTTTCATGGCAATACATCCAAAGTTTGTTTTTAATAAATACAGCTATATATGAATTCAGTTGCTTTAGTTATGTATCAATTGAAGACCCTATCCAGATCATACACAGCCAGTCAGCGATTGGTAATGGCTGTATTTTTTTTCTACCAGTGTTCAGTGAAAATATCGCGATGCATCGCGATGCATCGCAATATTTCAAGTATTGCGACGCATCGTGAGAGAACCGCATCGTGGCATGTGAATCGTGATTCGAATCGAATCTTGACTTCTTTGGCAATACCCACCCCTACTCTTATTGCATTAAATTGTTTTGGATACTCTGCTCTTTTTGGCACTCACCTCTGCTTAAGTTTTACCTGTTTTGCAGCTATGTCAAATAAAACCCCAACAAAAGCTAAGAATTATTCTAGCAGAACATAAAAGCTCTAGTTTCCCACTACCGCCCTGTTAGATTTTTATTAAACTGAAGATAAACTTGGAGAAACACTGAATGCATTATGTGTAGAAGGCAGTATAGTGAATCTGCATTTGCATGTCAAACACAAGATATTAATTATTGCTTAGAGACTATATGTGTTGTATAACCAATCCTTGCTCTCACAGCTACAAGACGGCAAACTTAAATTGGATGCAGCTTTGCTTGAGCTTTCCCCAAGTGGCATATTTAAATTTAGGAGTGTGAAGAAAGAGCAGTTGATGAAGAGCTACACATAAACCCTGAAGGTAAACAAAGGTTGATGGAAGCAGAAAAGAGGGGGACTTACTGTTTCACAGCAGAGAGATGCAAGAACAGATGCAAAGGATGGAGATAATGGAGGAGAGTCAGTGGAGAGGGAGGCGGGGGCGGCGATGAATAATCCAATAGACAATATATAAAAGTAGAGCAGTAATTGGATATGGCTCATAAAACAATAAATATGCTTTGGAGGCAAACATCAATCTGAAAGTACATCTTCTGGTCATTGTGTTATGGACAAAGAAACTAACAGCATGGAGGCTGTATGCAGATGGAACATCCATCATTTCTCCTAAAACATCCCATCAGAGCAAAGAGACCTAAGTCTGATTACTGACACACATATGGTTGCACCATCACTGTTAAATCTCCGGCTGGGGGGTGAAGGTGAGAGCAGGAAAAGAAGGGAACCCCCTAAAAAGACTCTGAGAGGAAAAGCCCAGGGAAGCCCCGCTGCAGCTTTCTGCAAACAGGAGGATCCCCTCTTCTGCATGCTGCAGTCACAGTCCTCATTGAAACTACAGTCACACTTCATGCAGGCGGCTTCCCTCTGTAGCCTGTAGACCTGCACCAAGCTTGCACAACAGATCATGCACCACAAACTGCTTCTCTGACCTGCAGCTAAATCACATGTTTAATGTACAGGAGATGAGTTTGATGCAACAGACAACGCTTAAGGGAAGCTACCTTCTTGAGGTGCGTTTATTTGTCAAACCAGAAGAAAAAATCTATGAATACTGAAGATGATGGAGAAATGTTGCAGTTTTATGATCGTTTTATCCTGCAAGTAGGGAAGTCCCTGCAGCTCTGGAAACAAGGCGGTGGTGTTTCCATGAGAAGCGGGGGGGAGTAAATAGAACAAGAGCGTTTAAAACCTCTGAATGAAAGAAAATTTGGATTTTTACGCACTAAATTAGCAAATAAATGGGAGGATCTATCTTTTATATCAATCAAAGCGAATGTTTTTTCCTGTTTTCTCTCCCGATTCCTTCTTTTCTAAGATGCGCATCAGTAAATTTGAGAATTACTACAATCTGGAAGCAGCTTCAACAAAATAAACCATAATAAGTATAATTAAAATAAAGCTTTTCATACGCGTGAGAGGATGGAGTCTCCTATTTCTGAGAGCAGCCCGGACTGAAAGCAGAGTTTGTTTTGATCCTATAGGACAGCGCTCTCCCTCTGGGATCAGAGCGCTCATTAAACTGCTCCAGTTATTCTGTCTTCTTAAAGTGTACAGATCATTAAAAAAAACCATCAGTTCCCTCTAAACATTTCACTCAAGCTCCTTAAAGTTGGTGAGAAAAGCGGGACAAGGGTTGATGCGCAGAGCGTCTCCAATCTCAGCCTTTTCTACAAACAACCACGGATCCTGATGCGCGATCGATCATATAAACACGGATATTTACAGGCTTTAAATGTTGAGGGAAATCTCCCTAGGATGCATGTTTCCTCACATAGAGCAGCTTCAAATGCGTGAGAATCGGTTGTCAGAAATGCCCGCATGGAGCCAAGCGCATACATCCAAAACGCGCACATAGAGAGCAAAAATGCGCCAAAATGCGCAAAAAGGAGAAGTCCCTTACCGTTTTGTTTTAGAGCCAGAGCGCAGCCGAAGCAGAGAGCATGATGGAGTGAAGAACAGGAAGAGGAGAAAGTGTCCTCCGCTGCTCGACTGGCTCCCAGCAGCAAACACTCACTCACACACTCAGAGGGAGCAGGCGGGCGGGGTGAGGAGGAGAGCCGCTGGCCACGGGGGCGTGGATGGATGCCCTGTTGGGACGTGAGAATGGGAGGGAGAGGAAAGGGGGAGATTAGGAGGAGATGGAGGTCAGAAGGAGTGGAAAAGGAGGAAATTAAAGAGAGGGAATAAATTAAAGGGAATAATGATGGAAAGAAGAGAGGAAAACGGGAAAGATAGATTAAAAAAGATGATGCAGAGAAAATAAAGAAACTGAGGAAAAAAAAGAGGGATGAATAAAAAGGGATTGATTTAGTGTCAAGAAGCTACACAGCTCACAACCCCAAGCCTCATCTCTTCCCTTTTTTATTATGACACCTGGCACTTTAATATCTAAATGGGAATATCAGAAGGTTCCCCAGTTTGGCACCATCTCTGGTAACCCAATATCTGCAGCAGGAGGGCCTGAGTGGAGAACAGAGCAGAGGGTCAATCAGTCAGAGCTTTGAGCAGAACCAATTACTTAAGCCCTGTGCAACATTTCAGACTCCTGCTGACCGAGCAGGCTGGAAACAGTCGATCAGCAGACATTAAATCCTCCAGAGTCCATCTGCTGGAGTCGATCAGAGTTTAGACGCAGTTCTAACTGCTCCTCTTTCTCTTCAGGAATGTATTTTATCCTTTAGTTCAGCTGCTTAGGACTGTAATTGTGATTCATAGAGAGGGTCTCTAGCTTTACACATTTTCTTGGTTTTAGCATATCTTTCATCCAGAGCTGAGATCTTTTCAAGCACATGTAACACACAGGTGATATCATAAATAATTCCACATATTACCATGCATTATGTGTGTGCCTTTCTCAGGAAGACACTTTTCTGAATGCTTGCTCTGGTGCACACCTTTTTAGGGGCTTATAGTTTGACATGTTTCCAACATTATGAAAAATCTTAAAAGGAGTTGACAAACACTTTTAAACAAGAGGAAATGAATTGAGACTTAAGAAATCACTCAAAGGGGACCTACACCTCCTGTTAAATACAGTGAGGAAAATTAGTATTTGAACACCCTGCTATTTTGCATGTTCTCCCACTTAGAAATCATGGAGGGTTCTGAAACTCTCATCGTACAGTAGGTGCACATCCACTGTGACAGACATAATCTATAAAACATGCAGAAATCACAATATATGACTTATTAACTATTTACTTGTTTGATACAGCTGCAAATAAGATTTTGAACAGCTAAAATTCTGACCCTCAAAGACCTGTTAGTCTGCCTTCAAAATGTCCACCTCCAATCCATTTATTATCCTAAATAACACACCAGTTTTAGGTCGTATAGCATAATAAACACATGCAAAGCCCAGAACTCTGCCTCCTTGGGTATGACATGTAGATGTAAATAAATTATAACATTTACCAGTTTGAAAAGGGTGAAAATCTAATTTTTTTTAAATTTGGGACTATAGAAAATCTCTGTGAGAATCATTTTCCAGAAATGAAGAAAACAGAATAGTAGATAAGAGTCCAGCAAAATCAAAGTCCCTCCAAAAGCTCAGGAAAAACTTCTCAGGGATGCCACAGATGAACCTAGAACAACATTTGAAAATATGCAGACCCCAGTGCCTCAGTTAAGATCAGAACTCATAATTCATCAATAAAAAAGAAAAGTAGGCAAAAGTTGCCTCCACAGGATGCAGATTGATTCCTGACAGAGTAGCTATGCATGATTTTACCAAGGACTCACATGAGGTCACCATGTACCATTCATATACCAGTAATGTGTGTGTATCACCTAAAAGTACCAAAAGAGACTTCTTTAAAACTCCTCAGTTGCTTGTTAGAAGCCCACCCACCGTTTGCCACCTACCTGCCTCCATACCCACCTATGCCACCAGCTCCTGGAACTTCCACAACTAAAATGAGTCCTCAGGTGAACTCAGTACCGAACTGTTTATATATACAGTATATACACTCACCGGCCACTTTATTAGGTACCCCATGCTAGTAACGGGTTGGACCCCTTTTTGCCTTCAGAACTGCCTCAATTCTTCGTGGCATAGATTCAACAAGGTGCTGGAAGCATTCCTCAGGGAGTTTGGTCCATATTGACATGATGGCATCACACAGTTGCCGCAGATTTGTCGGCTGCACATCCATGATGCGAATCTCCCGTTCCACCACATCCCAAAGATGCTCTATTGGATTGAGATCTGGTGACTGTGGAGGCCATTTGAGTACAGTGAACTCATTGTCATGTTCAAGAAACCAGTCTGAGATGATTCCAGCTTTATGACATGGCACATTATCCTGCTGAAAGTAGCCATCAGAAGTTGGGTACATTGTGGTCATAAAGGGATGGACATGGTCAGCAACAATACTCAGGTAGGCTGTGGCGGTGCAACGATGCTCAATTGGTACCAAAGGGCCCAAAGAGTGCCAAGAAAATATTCCCCACACCATGACACCACCACCACCAGCCTGAACCGTTGATACAAGGCAGGATGGATCCATGCTTTCATGTTGTAGACGCCAAATTCTGACCCTACCATCCGAATGTCGCAGCAGAAATCGAGACTCATCAGACCAGGCAACGTTTTTCCAATCTTCTATTGTCCAATTTCAATGAGCTTGTGCAAATTGTAGCCTCAGTTTCCTGTTCTTAGCTGAAAGGAGTGGCACCCGGTGTGGTCTTCTGCTGCTGTAGCCCATCTGCCTCAAAGTTCGACGTACTGTGCGTTCAGAGATGCTCTTCTGCCCACCTTGGTTGCAACGGGTGGTTATTTGAGTCACTGTTGCCCTTCTATCAGCTCGAACCAGTCTGCCCATTCTCCTCTGACCTCTGGCATCAACAAGGCATTTCCACCCACAGAACTGCCACTCACTGGATGTTTTTTCTTTTTCGGACAATTCTCTGTAAACCATAGAGATGGTTGTGTGTGAAAATCCCAGTAGATCAGCAGTTTCTGAAATACTCAGACCAGCCCTTCTGGCACCAACAATCATGCCACGTTCAAAGTCACTCAAATCACCTTTCTTCCCGATACTGATGCTCGGTTTGAACTGCAGGAGATTGTCTTGACCATGTCTACATGCCTAAATGCACTGAGTCGCCGCCATGTGATTGGCTGCTTAGAAATTAAGTGTTAACGAGCAGTTGGACAGGTGTACCTAATAAAGTGGCCGGTGAGTGTATATATACATACATATATATCAGAAGGTCAAAGGCACACTGAGTAAAACGTAACTGACCTTCGGCTTCATGCTGGAACGTAGTTGCCACAAACAGTAGCGACATTACCTGCAGTTCGTGCTCTAAAATGCACACAGAGAGGATTAGATTACAACACAGGCAGTCGGCCTAGAGTTTTCTCACCACAGATCGATGATGTGATGAAGTGTCTAAGATGTGAGAGCTGCTGGGTGATTTATGTAAATGAGCTGCAGATTAAATCTTGTTTTTATAGATGACATCTATTTTTTTATTTCAGAAAAGTATACAAGAGTACAAACACAGCTTTATATTTCCACCTATAATAGAACTTGCGTTACCTCCAGTTTTATTTGAGTAACTGCATTTATGTCCCAATCCGAACTCAATTCGAACCCAATCCGAACCTAACCCTAAAGAGGTCTCTAAATCACCTTTTCACAATTATCTGGGCTAACAGGTCAGCTTTTTAATGTGATAGATTTCTGGGAGAATAGAGGAGCGTTAAAGGGTAAATAGTCACGGCAACAAAGAGTTGGACTTGGAAACGATCTGCAGGCAGATCAGAGCATCATTCCTTCTGCTTTCAGAAGCAGCCTGAAATGTGAGAAGCTACCAGCTGCAATCAGAAGCCAGAGGAAAATAGATTGAAGCCAACAAGAGGAGTTGTTGTTGCTGGGCGTTGTAGATGACCATTTAGGCCAGCATTTGTCAATGGGTGGTAATGCTACTAGGTAGAATTTACACCAAATATGCACATCAGTAACAGTTTAACTTTAATCTACTTACTAAAAACTGTGGTCTGTAATATTAAAACAAACATGGCTTTGCAACTGTTCTGTTGGTCACTCTTGTCAGGGTTTTTGTCAGCTGCTTGTTGCAAAGGCAACGCCTTGTTCCTTACATTAGAGTACTATCTATTAAATTTCATCTACATGGAATTTACTGTGTACATTCAGCAAAATGAGTTCTCTTTTTCATGGTCCTAGCCATGATATTAATTTTGTGTAAAAGAATGGATTTCTCTGAGGGATACACAATGAACGTATTGTTATTGCAGTGGTTACACTTTTTTTAAAGGGATATTCACCTGAAAGCATTTAGATTTGCATTAAACAATTCACAATACAAATGTCTTTGTTAGCAAGACTGTAACACGGTGTTGTAGAAGCACATGAACACAAAACATTAAATATTCTAAAACCCCAAATCCACGGCCTGACCAGTGGATCACAACAGCAACAGCATCTGTCAAGGATCAGAGGAGATCAGCTCAAAGCAGATTAAAGGAAGGCAGGACAATCCAGGGGATGAAGCCAGAGCCAGTGTCAAAGAGGTTCACTGGAGTTCAGGCCAGAAGATCAGAGATTCGAAGGTCTCCGTGTCAGAAAGCAGATCCAGGTTCGGTGAACAGGCAAAATCCAGCAGGAGTCCGAAGACAGATCAGGCAAACAGATCCGTATTGGAACAGGCAGGCTCAGAGGTCTAAAGGAAGAATGGGTCAGGGTTTAGCAATCAGAACACAAACAGGTATGCTAGAGAATTCTCACCAAAGGCTCGAGAATAATCTGGCACTGATGACTGGTTAGAGGGCTGGTTAGATATAGGCTGGAGCAGGTGGATCACATGAAGGGTAATAAGAAATGGGCAGAGCTTGGCAGGTGAATGAAATGAACAATCGATCCAATCATCAGCACCAAGATCATAACAGCATCAGCTTTGTTACAGGGCTTTTATCACATAAAATTGTTAATGCTTTTATGTTCAGCTTTATAACTTGGTGTTTTAGTGAACTTTTAAGTCTAAATATTAGTCAGCATCTTTGAAAGTGATGTATTCAGTGTTTTACATTTGTAATCAGGAGCTGAAAGCCCAGAGGGAAGCTTGGGAGGATTCCCAAATCACCCTTGGTCGCAGTGTTTTTTGTTTTCATCTCTACCCCATTAAACCCATGTGAATTGTTATGCAGTGGCATTGCTTCTCTTGGAGGGCCCTGAGAGCAACCAGAGGCGAGTGGCCCATTCAAATTTTAAAATAAGGATAGAAACAATTACCTTAATAAAGATGGTACAAATAAATGAGAAACTGATGAGTGGAGTAGAGAATATTTGTGCCAGATGCAGCCAGCATGCATAATGAACCAACCTTTTGTGGAGGGGTCAAGGTCAGTGTGACCAGAGCCAGCCAGTATAAGAACAAGATTACAGCTACATCAGGTTAGCACTGCCTTAATGGTCCTTTCATTCAATCAGATTGAGCACAGAACATTTAAAATAGATGGTCAGCAATGTTAAACCATAAGTTATTGGTTATTAATCTGCTTTACAAATCAAAGGTGTATTGAATGATTATTTGGTGGTGGTCCTTAAGGTCTCTGAATAGGTTGGGCTGAAAATGTCATATTTGCTGTTCTATGAGCCCTAATGCAAGCCTGGTTAAGAGCCCTAGAATGAAACCACAGGTTTTTCTTTCTTTTATGGTATGCTCATGAATATTTAGATGAGCTGTGCACTGATTGGTTGGTTTACAACGAGCGATGCTGCTGAACAAAGACGCATCATAGCAACAAGCACTCACTCACTGAAACATCAAATTGTTGATATGGTAGGGTGACGGCCTCCTTCTGACATGTCCTACTTTTCATACCTAAAAAAATGTCCGGGGGGAATTTCAAAATCGTCTGGGATTTTGGTCGAACCTGACTCGAACCTGACTCCTTCGCTCCATCCCCTAGGTAAACCCCCCCACCTCACCTCCACACCCACACACCCACACCCTGCCGCCCCCAACCCAAATCTGGTCACCATAGATATGCAAGCATTGCTATCAACAGCTTAGCAACAGAATCATACTTACAGCTTGCGGTTGTGATGGTCTTACTGTCAGAACAGCCCCTCGTTTCAGTAAAAGAAATTTAGCAAATCCTGTTTTGAACTGTCCAAGATTTTGAAAGCTGTCTAAGTAAAGCTAAGTAAAATGCTTAGAGCAAATGAACAGCCGAGCATCAAACTTTGCAAGAATCTTCTGATAGACAAAAATAATCCATTCCAGTCGAGTCTTCGGATCCTTGGGAAGAATTTTCCCCTTTCTGCGTGCAGCCTGGAACACTGCATTTACGCCCGTGGTTCTGGCTCATTTTCAATAGAGAAACTGCCTGTTTTGTAATTCTTGGAGAATGAAACTCAACTGTAGGCTAAACAGCTAAACTGGTGTCTTACATCTAACTTTATTCACGTTCTTGAGCCGTGAACCAGTGGGCTGGTCTGTATGTCAATTTCAGGGCGTGACAAAAGTACAGGCCAGAACAAAATAAGGCACTATCCACGAATTGAAGTCAATTCGTTGCATCGTTTGATGTCACCAGTTTTATGGTGGAAGTCTAGAATTGGAGGATTTGCAGAGAAAGGGGTTGTTGATGGGGTTTGAATTTCTCTAAACGTCCAATTCACCCACTGAATTATCGTTATTCATCTATGACAATGTA
>NW_015150836.1:403029-416917 GCF_000732505.1 Cyprinodon variegatus
TCGCCACCTCTCCAGGAAGCTTTCTCAATGTGAATGCTTCCTGGAGAGGTGGCGAAACGTCTTCAAATCTTGGAAACCAAGTCCAGTGGATATTTTTTGAATTTTTACGGAATGACTATGACCTGGATGACTGAGAACCTTCATCAGCATAAATAACCAGAAGAGAAAAATACTAATAAGTTAATTTTTTCACAAACTGTTTTCATATTTCTGTTTTACCATTGAAACAAATTTGCATTTATCATTCTTGCTGTTAAAGGTATCTAAGGCCAGTGTCAGTCGGGATCACAGAGTCGATGCAGAGGTGGTGATAAAGCAGGAGGAGGAGGAGGAGGTGCAAGATTAGGAAGAAGAAGCAGGACAGTATGGCAGGAACTTTAGCATAAAACAGTGCCAGGTAGAGGTTCAGTGTGTGGGGTTAGCAAATATATAATCTCATGAGGTCCGAGGGTTGTGGCACAGCCCTATATTTTGTCATCTGAAAACAGGCTGAAAATAGTTATTTTCAGACCTCTTCATGTTTTAGGATAGAGCTTTGTTTTTTGTTACTAATCTGCTTTGATTTTTATGATTAACTGCTTGTTTGTTAACATGAAGGATCAAAACTTTTTATTCGAATCATTAGGCTAAAAGCGTACAGATGTAGATGTAATACATTTAAAGAAACATGCTGTCAAGCTCTCCAGCTGAATGTCAACCTTGGCCCTCCTCTGTTTATAATAGAAAAGCATCTTGTTGATATCAGTATAACGTTGGAGCCCAGGCTACTTTCTCTCCCTCTGGCTGGGGCAACATGTGGGCCTTCTATGCTACCCATTATCCGGCTCTCTGCGAGACCAGGCTGTTTCTTCTTGATTGTGAATCCAGGTCCTCCACATGCAATCTTGTCACAATCACTTGGACTTGCTGGCTTCAGGCGCACTACAGCTGAAACTGACCTCTCTGCAGGCTGCAGTAAAGAAGCTGAGAGAGAAACCAGGCACAAGGGCTCTTGCTAGCTTTAAAGGTTTTCATTTATTTCCTTTGAAAGGTAGCCTAATCCTTCTGCCTTACCTCTTGTAAAGAGCCAGATTGCTTTCTGTTGGAAAGGATTGTTATGAATTATTTTGTTATGACATGATGAATCTGTTGCTAAAAGCTGTTTAATCATAGGTGTTCCTATTTATTTTTATTTATTTTTTTTTACTCTAAATACTTTAAGACACCTTAAGACAACGTTTATAAATTTTCATCCTCTCTCAGGCCCCAAAAACCTCAGCATGATGCATTACATCTAAATTAAATCAGCTACAAAATGTGAGCCCCCTTTTCCCTTTTTTCATCCAAATGCATTTGCTTTTCCTGTTTTGTTTTGTTGTTTTTTTTTGTCTCACACACACCAAGAGCCACACACCATGCTGGGAAAGTAAATTAAATTGTGATAAGTGGCCTTGTGGACTTGAGTAAGCTGAGAGGAGGAGGAACAGGGAAGGTAGGAAATCTGCCTTGAAAGCAAAAAGCTGCTTGTACAGAAAACAAAAATAGATGAACAAGGCAAAGAAGAATGAGAAATACACACTAAGACTGCAATGTATAAAAGACTTTTCAGTGGATGTTTTAAGTTAAAAAAAAAAATAGAATTGTATCTGAAAGGATTTTTGGACCTTAGTTTTTTTTATAAGTGATCTTGTGAAACTGAGTATGCTGAGAGAAGGCAAAAGATATTTAGCAAGCTGCACTGATGACAAAAATCTGTACAGAAAAATTTGTTGAACAAAGACATAAAAAGAAGAAATAAAGGCCAAGACTGAAAGGAAAAAATACCTTTTTAGTACAAAGCATACATATTTGTAAACCAACCGGGTTTAACATGAAAAAATAAACATTAGCAACTGTAACTGAATCTTTACTGAGATTCAGTTACCATAGAACTGTAAGTTTAAGAAATTACATGATAAATGCAGTTCCTGTTTCTCTAAAATTCTGATTGTGAAATATATGGAAGGGCTAGAAATGATTGCAAAGACATACCCACAGGTTCAAAATAGAGGTCCGAGTTATGGAGCAGATAATCGCCTCAACATCAAGAACACAAATCAAACCATCCCTTACTTCTGGAAGTCGAGGACCAGAAATAGAATAAAATAAAATTCAACTTTATTGTCATTACACTGTCACAAGTAAAAACCAATGATATGTATTTTGAATCAATCCAGAAAAGCTACATACAGTAGCAGCCATTCAAAATGGCCCTTCTCACTCAAACGCCAACTGAATGGCAGCCCACCTCCCTCCAACTCCCAGCCAAATCCCCTCCAACTTCCAGCCACTGGAGGGACCCGCTCTTGCATATTTTTTTACTCCACCCTTTCATTGAATTACAAGGTCTGACCAGGAGATGGTGCTTCTCTTTAAATCTTAATGTCCACAAATCATGACAGAAAAAATATTTTAGTAAACATATTTATGTATAAAAAGAAATTGTAGGGGACCAGCCAAGGACCAGCCAAGGACCAGTCAAGGACCAGCCAAGGACCACTCAAGGACCAGCCAAGGGCCAGCCAAGGACCACTCAAGGACCAGCCAAGGACCAGCCAAGGACCAGCCAAGGAAAGTGGGGAAATTTTGAAAGGCTACTACTATAGGATATAAATATTTATTTGCATGTGCACAGAGACTATCTATATATTTGACCAGAAAGCACGCACAGCTGAGCACAAACAGCTAAACTTCAGGTTTCTCAAACTGCACATCTCAGAGGAACTACTGTAGGCTTGATAGTAAGTACCACACACATTAATGAAAAGGTCCAGCATTTGCCCCTTTTTTTCTAAGAACGCTGGGGGGGGGGGAACAAACTACCTCCAATCAGGCTGATAAACTGTTACTACAGTAAATCAGAGACTGTCTAGACCTGTGGATGTAGTTAGAACTGTAGCAGGTCATTAGGAACACGCAGTGAACCATTGGCTCCAAACCCCCATGCCCAGAGGACATCTTCTCAGCCGGCCACCTCTGACGAGACCAAAGATTTCTCTTCAGTCTGGTAGACTCTGAGTCATGGTAGCCTGCTCCAACAAACCTAAAGACAGGTTTTACTACATGGCTGTAAAAGAAAAAGCTGTTGGACAGAGCATTACACACTAATCCTCATACTAGTCCCGCCTAGATAAAAAAATGGAATAGTGCACAGCAGTGTTAATTTCGTCAACCAGGACGATGATGAAAATATTTAGTCAACGCCCCTTTTTCCTGTGACGATGGCGAGACTATGAAGCACAAAAATTGTTTCCAGAAAATAAAAATATGACGAAAATAAAAAAAAATTTTCGTTAACGAGATTAGGACCAGACGAAATTTATGATCCATGGACGAATGGACATTAAGAAATTTAAGTGCTTATAATTGGTAATATAAATGTTTCTTGAACTTCATAGAAGATTACGAGTTGTTGCCCTGTTTGTCCCTGCACGGCGCCTGTCCCACAGGGCCTTGTGCCACTCAGTCAGTAGTAGCAGAGGGCTTATACTCCTAGCTCAACTTCGCAGTCATGGCGTGGGGCTCAGATAACGGAGTACGGTTTGTTGGAGCAGCTGTGCGAAAACAATGCTTTGATTTATGGAGCCATTTCGTTTGCAACGCAAAGGAGAACATCGGACGAAGGATGCCCCCAAAGAGTCTGCAGCTTCAAATGGCAGGGAAGAACACAGAAAATTCCTCTGAGGTGCCAACATGCTGTCATATGGAAGAAGGTAAGGAACGGGTGTGCCTGTAGTAGTGGGAATGGGTGCATGTGGCTGTGTGTGTGTGTGCCTTCCTGTGCCTGTATCTGTCTGTTTCTCTGTCATAGAAAAAAGATGTTCTACTGATACACTGGATATTAATGATTTAAATTTCTTGCTCCCTACTAGATAGATACCTGACACAGTGACACCACAGCCAAATCAGAGGTTGGGAAAGGATGGGATGGGATGTTGCAGAGATGTTGGGAGCACTCCCCAAATGGATTGGGCGTTCTGGCCTGCCTGCAAAGACCATTGAGGATGAAGAATTTGTGGATATGATGAAACAAGCCAACAGAAGGTTCAATGAGTACAGTGTGATATATGTTAAAATAAAATCAGTGTTTGAAGTTCTATTCTGCACAGTGTTATATAAATTAAAAAAAGAGAAGGAAAAGCAGTGTGTGGTGAAGTTTTATTCTGTACAGTGTGATATATATGTTAAAAGAAAGCAGTGTGTGGAGAAGTTCTATTATTTGCAGTGTTGACTAAAATTGATTTTTGCCATTTAGACTAAGGCAAAAACTAAATCAGGAAGGCAATGACTAAATATGACTAAGACTAAAATAGATTTTTGTTATTGTGACTAAGACTAAGACTAAATTTAAAAAAACTGACGAAATTAACACTGGTGCACAGTAATTCCCACAAAATATTTGACTATCAAAAACATGCATTATCTTTTATGTTTATAACTAGGGCAGCAACTAACGAAAATCTCACATTAATCTTTAGATTGTTTTTTTTGTTTTTTTATTGATTAATAATCAAATAGCCAAAGGTTCCTTAAAGAGGACTTTTTACGACATTAAAGCAGGTGAAACTAAAACCTTTCCACTTGAGGAGTTCTGGATAAATCATATTGACAGACGAAAACGTTTTTTGTTTTTTTTTATGCAAAATGTTTACATATTTTTATTTTACAATTTTGGTATAATTGCTGCTCAAGGTGAGTTTCTCTGTCAGCTAAAGACATGTTGTAGTGTCTCTATACTCCAGTTAACAATTAATTGATTACTTAATTAGGTGACGATTATTTTAGTAATCGATCAATCACGATTATTCCTATTAATTGTTTCAGCCTTATTTATAACTGACAATGATGCCGCTAAAAAAGACCCTGCCATTAGCCATTTCTTAAATAAATAATATCTGGTAAATCAACTGTATTAGTTACCCTGAACTGGATATTAGCAGTAAAGTTTGACCTTAGAAAAAAAAATCCTGTGTTAGATTTTCTGTTTGCTCAAGTTGCAAAAGTTCAGATTTCCAAACTCCAGCATTGAACGCTGGGATCCCCACGATGCTCTGACGCCAAGGCTTTCTGATCCCCAGACGCTCATATGCATCTTTCCGGATGCTCACACTTCTGCTTGATGCCGTTTCCACATAGTCTATTCATGTAAATTAGATGCTTTAAAGCCCAAAATGCATTAGCACATGAAGAGCTAATATATAACAATTCTTAAGCAAAAGGATGTTAGCTGTTAGCCTGTCCTTGCGAATATCAAGGTAACTAAACATATTATATAGCTGCATTACAAAAACATATTGAGAATGTTCTGAAAGACTAAGTATCCACTGGATCTGTTTGTTAAATACTGTCTTAACTATTGGGAACTAAAATCATCACAAATGAAATGCAGAAAATGTTCTGAAAAAAATATCAAAGGGCCCATGTGAATGAATCAGTGGAAATAAAAAGAGGCACATATTTAGTTAGCACATTTGTGTTTTGGGTTGAAATATTCATCTTGCTAGCATTATGTATGCAAATTATAAATATAGAGATTTTGTCATGATCTTAGCACTGATGGCTGGATTTGGCTCTTTTCTTCCACCTGCATAGCTCAGCCCAGTGCTCATTGTTACTCATCAGATCCACCTGTTCCTGCTTTCTATTTAAGCTGCTTGTTCCCAGCCATCGGTGCCAGATTATTCGAGACGAGTGTGAGAGTTTTCTAGCTTACCTGTGGGCTTCTGATTACCTGATCCTGATTAGTTTCTCTCCCTGAACTTTTAAGTTTCGGTTGCCCCTGTTCTACTCTGTTGCCTGATCTCTTTCCTGGCTGTTACCTGGATTCTGCCTGCTAATGATCTTGGAGGTGTTTCTGGCCCCAGCTTGGATGTCCCTCAACCCCTCTTCGAACATCTGATCTTCTGGCCTGGAAACCTGTTCCTGCCTTCGGATTGTCCCTACAGATTCTTCTTCTCGTCATTGCTCTGCTTCTCTCGTAGAACTCCATGGGCCGCTTGCTACAGAGAAACAATCACTCTGGACTCAACTACTTCTTCCGGGCTCAGACTGAATATTAACCAGGTTAGTGACTCACATGCTCGTTATCGCTTCCTGTCTGAGTTCTGTAGTCACTAACCTGAGTTCCCATCTCTACAGAGAATCCAGTGATCCTATCCCAGCTGACAAGCAGCTGCTCGCATATTGTTTAATAAACTCTTGTCTTGAAATCATCCTGGTCTGTCTGCTTGAATTCTGGGTCCTATGTTCTGAGCTTCTGACAGTTTTTTATATTTCACTGAGCAAAGAATTAATTCAGTTGTTTTATTTAATGCTTTTTAATTTTTTATTTAGCTCATCCAGAAACAGAAAGCTCAGATATCCTCATATCTTTTTTTTTTGTAGACCAATAGTTTTCCACTATTCTATAGTTCCCTGGAGAATATATAATCCACAGAGTGGAGATGTATGTTCTAACAGGAGACAATCAGTTTGTCTCAAAAAGAGGCTTGGAACTGACATTGATTTTAGCACTAAAAGCACTCTTCTGCTTTTTTGTGATATATTGATACAAAAATATGATTCATTTCATAAAGTAAATTGTGTAGGGTGTGCTTTGGTGGCGCAGTGGCTAGCGCACATGACCCATGTATGGAGGCCTTAGTCCTTGACACGGGCAACCCAGGTTTGAATTTGACCTGTGGTCCTTTCCTGCATGTCTCTCCCCCTATCTCATACCCCCTTTCCTGTCACCCTGCTGTCCGAAAAATTAACCACTAGTGCTGTAAAAACTTGTGCAAAGTTATTTTAAAACATGATTGACGAAAATATGTCCGAACATTTGGTGCATACTTTTATTCTTTGATTTACAAATCAGTTCATGCATGTAAAGTGGGACAGTGCACCAGCTATTTTAATGTAGATATTAACGAGTTGTAACAATTTTTCAAACAAGCCATGTGATTGGAACAAACATTGTCAACTAACTCATGTATGCAGAATCAGATGATCAGGTGATAATCTGTCCATACAGTACGGTGATGCAAAGACTGTTGAATATCTGTTCCGTGGTGGAAAAGAACATAATGTGATGTATAATCAAGAAAAGAACAATATGACACCTTTTCTAAAGGCACCTTGAAGCTGCTGAGGAGAAAGACCAAATAGCTCAGTGGAGTCAGTTGTTTTTAAATGCTCATATTCCCACCTGTAAGGCACTTTTTAGGTCTTTAATCTTTACATTTACGCAGCCACTAGAGTCTAGAAACTCCCAACATACAAACTTTGAGTCTCCCTCAGCTGAGCGGCTGTTGCTACACCTCTTTTCTTAATATTTTCGCCTTATTTTAATATACGGACTGCTTTGTATGTGCATTAAAAAATAAGTATTTTGATGTTTGAGTTCATTACCATGCATGCTTATGGATTTTATGTTCATTTCCTGCTTACAGAACTCTGAGGATATTTCTCTCATCAAATTTTTCCACTTCGGTTCAATCATGCGGTGCAAAAAAATGTTTCCCTTGGTAATTTAGCAAAGGAAAATGGCTTATTGATTTTTGTTTTGTGGTTGTCTTCAAGGTTACAGAAAGATGCTGGGACTCAGGTTTAGCCCAGTTCAGGTAGAAAACACAAATTTTGCCTTTTCAGTTTGGGTGGAAAATCAAAAAAGATTGAGATTAGATTCACAGAACATTAATGAAAACAGAAAATGATAAGAAAGGAAAGGATAACTTGAGCAAAAAAAAAAAGATTATAGGAGGTAAAAGTGTTCAAAAATCTGTAGGATAAATGAAACAATAGCTTGAGGGTGGCGGAATAAAACTTGGAGGGAAATGTCAAGTTAGAGCAAAGCTCTCAGCAAGAAGACAATGCGTCTGCATCAGAGCTACAATAGGATCATCAATCAATGTTTCAGCCCGTCATGGCACATCAGCATTAGCAGTGAGAAACATGAAGAGCTGAGACAGACAGAGACACGGCGAGAAAAACAGACTACAACTCCCACAATAATCAGAGCAGAAAGCAGGAGGTGAATAAGAACTGACACAGCGGCTCCTAAAGCCTGTCTGCTCCACATAAGCAGCTACAAACTGGAAGGGATTGAGATAAAGAGCACAACACAGCTGAGATAAAAGCAAGATGAGAAACAATTAAACACCCAGCTTTGATTAAAACTTTGTAAAGTTTCTCAAATTTAGGTAGTTTAGCAAGAACCACCCCCCCCAAAAAAAAAAAAATTCTAAAAACTGTTAATGTTGTTGATGAGAACCCAGTAATTCAAGCCGACAGAGTGTAATTTTTAAAAGTTTGAATATCTAGGAACTGGGGATGAATGAGAATGAATGACACGGGTAATGCAAAGACAAACTAGAACCAGAGTAGTTGTCAGAACCACACCTGACTTGGTATTACAGACACAGCCTTGACTTGATGTTGGCAGAGAAGACCAGACACAGCTCTAAGCTGCAGTGTTCCCAGTGAGGCAGAGAAACACGAACAGAAAGAGCATCAAACTGTTGGGGAACGACTCATGCTGCGTTCACAACAAACACGCTTTGAGCAGCAGAAGCAGCCAGTTTACATGCAGAGTCTATGGTTGAAGCCACAGACGTTATTTGGGGGACCTTTAGCTATGCTTTATGCTTTCTGGCACGTTTTGGATTTTTTTAGATAGTCTTGTGTGGGAGTCTACTGCTGTAAATTAAGCATTTTTTTCTTCTCAAGGGTCAAGTAATCTAGAAGGGTTGTAATATCAGGTGTATTAATTTACACAGATCTTTGAATAGCTCTAGACTTTGCTTTGCACAGGAGGTCTGGAGCGCAGCAGGGCGGAGTGGAGACAGAGGATGTGGGATTTTGGGGTTAGACGCTGTCGTCAGACAACATGCGGTAATTTATAAATGTTTTAAATCAGGTTGGGTCCGGATTACCCAGCAGGTGGGTCCGGATCCGGACCACGGTCCGCTAATCCGTGACCTCCGCTCTTGTGTGTGTGTTTGGTTATTAGACTTGCAGCCAAGATTTCTGAAAAAGAAAGAGATAAAAGACTTCTTTAAAAGTCAAAGCGTAAGTTACATTCAAAGAATTGTGTAACACCCCTCCTTAAACACTTTCATTCGCTCCATACAGCAGCATATCCACCTTAAGATAAAACCCTGAATAACTTTGTAAAGTATATGTGCTGTATTAAAAGCCTGATAAATTAAATGTATTATTGTAATTTATTATTATTATCATCAAAAAAGGAAAATAATGCAATCTATTGATGTAATTTTATATATCCAAGCTCATTAAATTGTAAAACTGTGTTTTTTTTTCTTCTACATGTATTGTTGCACCCCAAATTGTCCAATTGTTCATGTCATGCATCCATATATTTTGTCAGGAGACTGATTGAAGTGATGCAAGAGAAAGTGGAGAAAACAAACAAAGATCTACTAGAAAACATGTTAAACTTATATATAGGAGTTATATTAAAAAATACTTGCGTCTCCCCTCCCCCCTGCATTTCAAGCAGCTGAAGCAGCGTTTCATTAGCATTTAAGCATCTGAGGCACGTCAAGCATATCTGAAGTGCTTCACAAGCAGCCAATGAGTTAGAAAGTGTGAACTATTGCTGCTTGAAACGCCACATCAACCAATCAGAGAGAGGCTCTGCTATGTGTGGGTGTCCTGCTAGATAAATGGGCACCGACGTTGGGTGGCAGGTTGTCAAACTGGGCTCAGGTAGGATGTAAATAGCTCTAGAAGCGACCCTCATCAGTGTGCAGCTCTTGGAGTAGATAGTGATTGTCTGCACAAACTGAACCCAGCTGAAGTATCTGGTTTAGTTTAGTCCATTTATTTCATGCAATAAAACATAATATAGAACAGAAAGAAGTAAAATTAAATATATCTGCCTGCATTTATTAAAAACAGTGAATCCAGACACTGTACCAAGGTGCCATGGCGTTCTTTAGATTTATTTACTGAATAAAGCCAAGCCTTTTATTGAGCACTCTTCTGGTGTATGGCTAGAGCATCTTTGATGCTTCAGTCGCACATCACACCTTCTATCTGGATAACCATCACAGAGGAACCAGCAATCACTTCCGGTGTGCCCGCAGCATCATGCAGGCAGGGTGACCAATCGAGACATTCTGGCAGTGAGCGGAGAGAGAGGCAGGTATATAAAGATAGGAAATAAGATGGAATGACTTGGAAGTAATTAGTGGAAGCAGCTGGAGCTGATTATGGTGCTGAATGTTGGCTGGGGGCGAACTGAGGAGTCAATTAGTCCACAATAAAAAATTAAAAAAGCTTGAAAAAAACAACTTTGTCTCACACTACTGTGATAAACAGAAACCAAAACTCTTACACATGATTTCATGTCATACATTTGGTATTTGTTTAAACACTAAAAGGTACATATTCAGTTTATTAATATAGAGCCAATTCACAACACATGTCATCTCAAGGCACTTTATAATTCAACCACTAACAAATAATCACTAAAAGAGGGCAAAAAAACAAGATGAGTTGGATTAAAGCTGGTCAAAAACATTTAAATGGGCTATTGTGAGCTTTTTACTTTGGTATAATTCTGTTATAATGCTATTCATTTATCAAATTCATGCACAAAGTGGTATTTTCCTTGATTTATGCACATCTGAAAAACCCTTATGAATTCTGCTCTCTGAGCAGGAGCTCCGCCGTGTCCTGGAAAAATGAGTGACCATCACTGTGCTTGCCCAATAAACAACAAGGCCACTTTCATTGTTGATGGGCTTTTATCAGTACAATATGAGGGAATGGCGAGAATCATAAAGGGGAATATAGGGGATGAGTGTGAAGAGGAGGTTGTAAAGAGTCAGGAGCCAACTTAAACTATTCAACTTCCTTTACTTAAAACTGCACATTTCTTGAAAGTTCCTAATATTCATAAATGCTGTTTATTGCTTTAAATTAAAAACAAGATGCAAATTTCTGGGATCTCTTGCATAGTTAAAGAGGCATTATAGAGTTTTCAAAGGATACTGCCACCTATTGCCAAAACACAAAACTGCAGCCCTCTTGTGCTCGTTCTCGTAGCTCATACTCGTACTTTTATTTTCTCTTTTTCGCTTCTGAGTATCCACAAAATCCATCTTGTTTGCCAAGTCAGACCCATTCCACATTCACTGCCTAAAGTCACATCCGCCAAACAGTGCCAGAACTTCTGACCTAAAGTACATTAGGGGGAAATAGGCTACAGCTAATAGATGCACTGAACCACTGAGGTGTTAGTCTGCTTATTCTAGTCATTAAGGGTTAAATAAAGGCTATAAAGTTCTATGGTTTGAAATTCAGCCAATGTTTCATAGCTTTTTATCTGCTATCCGACTAAGTGAAGTTTATCTGTCACCCTGGATGTAATGAACCTGCTCAGCCCTGCTGGATCCCTTTTTCTCACTGAATTTTGGGGTGTCTTCAGATCTTGGTCATCCTCTAGACCTTATTCTGCAGCTTCCAAAATGTAATTTAAGAGCTACAGCAATTAAGGCTTTTTACGGTTTGATTGGTTGACACATTAAATGAAAGTTATTTCAAAAACGTTTATCATTTCCTGTCTAAAGCTGCATGTTTTCTGAGACTTGATGCCCAGTTTTGAACCTCTCTCTATTGATCTTAGTTCAATAAGGTTTTTTCTTCTCTTCTTTCACTCTGCGATATGAATTATGCACCATAACTCTGTTATCAATATTAACATTTCAAAACCTTCAGTGAGCTTCATAGCTCCTCTCTTTAGCTGCCTTTGAGCTGTCTGAGCCTTTAATAGATGCTGACAGGGAAAATCCTTGTTTTTTCTGTCTTATTTAGAGACACATTGTCTGACTAAGATACCTTGTATTCACCTTCAAAAGGTAAACTTTTCATGTCCCAGATGGAGAAGTTTGAGTATCTTGTTCTTGATTGAGGAGGCGTAGCTCTAGTTCTACATTTCTGTCTACACTCCTACCCTCACCTATTGTCATGACATTTGGCTCATGATTGAAAGAAGAAGATCCTGGAAAGAAGCGGCTGAAAAGAGCTTCCTCTGCATGATGATCCCATGTGGAGTTCGAGCATCAGAAGGGACGGGAGGTCACTGCTCCTCCACAGTAAGAGGAGTCAGCTGAGGTGGTTCATGTATTTTTCCCCACGCATCACTTGGGAGTTGCATCCAATACTTCACCCCAAAAGGAGAAAAGGAGGCCCAATGGTGCCACTAAGATGACGTCTTGGCTGTCCTGGGAATGTCTCTGGGAGTGGGAAGTCCGGGCGTCTTCCTCTGGAGGGACCTGTTCTTAAATATGTAAACAAATATGAAAAAAAGGATATTTCCAATTATATAGAGTCCACTTTGGTCAAGTGTCATTTCATCCAGTGTGATACAATTATATTGTCAGATTCAAGTCTACTTACAGTTGGTAATTTTAAGATAGTTTTAATGTGTTGCATCAGATCATAGACTGCACAAATCTTATTGTGAGAAATCACATTGTGGTAAGGAATAATAGCCTTTTATAGGTCCTTCATCAAGAAAAAAACTACCTAAATTATGTAGCTTTTAACTGTATAATAACTGTTTACATTTGATCCCTGCTGCACTTTAAGAAAATGGAAATGTCATGAGAGCTGTACAAACTAAAATTCCGCCTATATACACTCTGTGTATAAGAAATGTCATAATAACGCTGTTCCTTTGACAAAATAATCATAATTGATTCAGTCACCTCACAAAGATTTAATCAAGTTTTTTTTTATTGCTCTCAGATTCAAATTGTTTTTATCTGGTCAGATCTGGATGACATTTCTCCAGAACAAAAAGATTAACCCTTGGAGGTAAACCGTGGGTATGGCTATAACCAGGAGTAATTACAGATCCTTCCCTGCATGATTACAGGGTGCAGCCGTGCATGTCCACATGTTCCTGTTGGGAACCACTGGACAGATTGATGCCTGCCTCTGACCTGAAGGCCGTCTCTCTGTTAGCAGTCATGGCTTTGGTGGGGTACCGCGCTCTCACCTCAGGGCAAACATCTCTGTCTCAGCATTCATTCCTCTAGAGCTCTACATTTATGTAGCAGCAGCTCCTCTATTATTAATGTCAACATATAACGCAATATATGACAGTCCTGACCTCTCTGACTCCAACACTGCACGCTGTGATCTGAGCAGGTTGTTGTATAATATCTATGAGAATGGCCTGTTTCACCTCCTCTTCAGGGTGTGTCAGCAGATCAGGACACAGCAGATCTCTGCAGGAGGCTCCTCCAGCCAGAGGGAGATGCTTGTTGCTCAAACCTGGGGTCAGAGCGCCACCTGCTGCACACACTTAGACAAATGTTATTGTAATTTTGTATACACAGGGTGTACCAACGAAATTTTGTTTTATACAGCTTTCATGACATTTCCATTCGCACAATGGCAGCCCACTGCTCCCCAAGGGGATGGGTTAAATGCAAAGATACATTTCTCCAATGTGAGATCAATAATGTTCAATTTATTTATTTATATTTATTTATTCCTTAAAGTGCAGTAGTGATCAAATGTGAACAGTGTGGGTGAAAAACATGGTGCAAAAACAAAAAAAAATGCATGGTTATGGAAGTTCAGAGCATTAAATATATATGGTGCAAATATGCAGTGTTTTGGTTTGTCAGTGTGATGCAGAGTCTGCAACACTCATGTATTATCTTCACATCAGTTAAGAGATTTAAACTTATAAACCTGAATTCACAAAATCATAATTTTTCCTCCAGCTTTTTAAAATGAAAAGTCAACCATATATTTCATGTTGGTGAAGATTCTCAGCCATCCAGGTCATGGTCATTCAAAAGAAAATCCACTGGACTTTGCTTCCAAGTTTGAAGACGTTTGGCTTCCT